>NW_022144646.1:0-35564 GCF_007565055.1 Rhinopithecus roxellana
GTTACAACCTCTGCCTCAAGCAGTTTGCTAACACTCTTTTCGTGGAATCTGCAAAGTGATATTTGGGAGCCTATTGGGGCCCATGGTTAAAGGAAATATCCTCACATAATAACTAAGAGAAGCTTTCTGAGAACTGCATTGCCAAGTGTGAATGCAACCACAGAGTTACACGTTTCTCTTCAGTGATCAGTTTTGTTAGCAAGTTTTCTGGAAATCTGCAATTAGATACTTCATAGCGCAATGAACATTACAGTGACAAAGGAAATATCCACAGATGAAAACTAGAAAGAAGCTTTCTTAGAAACTTCTTGGTGATGTGTGAATTCATCTCACAGAGTTACACTTATGTTTCGTGGAGCAGTCCATTAACACTGTCTTTGAGGAATCTGAGAAGGGCTTCTTTGGATCATTGAGGCCTACGCTGATAAAGGAAATTTCATCCGTTCAAAACGTGAAAGAAGCTTTCTGAAACTTCTTTCTGATCTGTGAGTTCATCTCACAGAGTTACAACCTCTCCTCAAGAAGCAGTTTGCTAACACTCTTTTTCGTGGAATCTGCAAAGTGATATTTGGGAGCCTATTGGGGCCCATGGTGATAAAGGAAATATCCTCACATAATAACTAAAGAGAAGCTTTCTGAGAAACTGCATTGCCATGTGTGAATGCAACTCACAGAGTTACACGTTTCTCTTCAGTGATCAGTTTGTTAGCACAGTTTTCTGGAAATCTGCAATTAGATACTTCATAGCGCAATGAACATTACAGTGACAAAGGAATATCCAGATGAAAACTAGAAAGAAGCTTTCTTAGAAACTTCTTGGTGATGTGTGAATTCATCTCACAGAGTTACACTTATGTTTCGTGGAGCAGTCCATTAACACTGTCTTTGAGGAATCTGAGAAGGGCTTCTTTGGATCACATTGAGGCCTACGCTGATAAAGGAAATTTCATCCGTTCAAACGTGAAAGAAGCTTTCTGAGAAACTTCTTTCTGATCTGTGAGTTCATCTCACAGAGTTACAACCTCTGCCTCAAGAAGCAGTTTGCTAACACTCTTTTCGTGGAATCTGCAAAGTGATATTTGGGAGCCTATTGGGGCCCATGGTGATAAAGGAAATATCCTCACATAATAACTAAAGAGAAGCTTTCTGAGAAACTGCATTGCCATGTGTGAATGCAACTCACAGAGTTACACGTTTCTCTTCAGTGATCAGTTTGTTAGCACAGTTTTCTGGAAATCTGCAATTAGATACTTCATAGCGCAATGAACATTACAGTGACAAAGGAAATATCCACAGATGAAAACTAGAAAGAAGCTTTCTTAGAAACTTCTTGGTGATGTGTGAATTCATCTCACAGAGTTACACTTATGTTTCGTGGAGCAGTCCATTAACACTGTCTTTGAGGAATCTGAGAAGGGCTTCTTTGGATCACTTGAGGCCTACGCTGATAAAGGAAATTTCATCCGTTCAAACGTGAAAGAAGCTTTCTGAGAACTTCTTTCTGATCTGTGAGTTCATCTCACAGAGTTACAACCTCTGCCTCAAGAAGCAGTTTGCTAACACTCTTTTCGTGGAATCTGCAAAGTGATATTTGGGAGCCTATTGGGGCCCATGGTGATAAAGGAAATATCCTCACATAATAACTAAGAGAAGCTTTCTGAGAAACTGCATTGCCATGTGTGAATGCAACTCACAGAGTTACACGTTTCTCTTCAGTGATCAGTTTGTTAGCACAGTTTTCTGGAAATCTGCAATTAGATACTTCATAGCGCAATGAACATTACAGTGACAAAGGAAATATCCAGATGAAAACTAGAAAGAAGCTTTCTTAGAAACTTCTTGGTGATGTGTGAATTCATCTCACAGAGTTACACTTATGTTTCGTGGAGCAGTCCATTAACACTGTCTTTGAGGAATCTGAGAAGGGCTTCTTGGATCACATTGAGGCCTACGCTGATAAAGGAAATTTCATCCGTTCAAAACGTGAAAGAAGCTTTCTGAGAAACTTCTTTCTGATCTGTGAGTTCATCTCACAGAGTTACAACCTCTGCCTCAAGAAGCAGTTTGCTAACACTCTTTTCGTGGAATCTGCAAAGTGATATTTGGGAGCCTATTGGGGCCCATGGTAATAAAGGAAATCCTCACATAACTAAAGAGAAGCTTTCTGAGAAACTGCATTGCCATGTGTGAATGCAACTCACAGACTTACGCCAGTGTTCTTTGGAGCCGTTTCTTTGGACTGTTTCCGTGGATTCTGAGAAGTGATATTTCAGATAGCTTTGAAGAATAGAAGGAGAAAGGAAATATCCTTCAAGAGAAAGCGGAACCAAGCTTTGTGAGAAACTGCTTTGTGATATGTGAATTCATTTCACAGTGTTCTATCACCCTTCTCGGGGGAGTTTCCTAGCACTCATTTTGAGGAATCTCAGATGTGATGTCTTGGATATCGTTGAATCGCATGCTGAATAAGGAACTATCCTCAGAGAAACCTGCAGAGAAGGCTTCTCAAAAACTTCTTTGTTGTGGGTGAATTCAGCCCACAGATGTCCATCATTGTTTCCACTGAGAAACTCGCTAGCAGAATTTTCGCAGAATCTGCAATAGGACACACGGTGGCGCTCCAAGACCACAAATAACCTCGTCTTACTAAAGAAAGAAGCTTTCTGAGAAACGCTATGTGATGTGTGAATTCAACTCACTAAGTTGCAGCGGTATTTCGTGGGGCCGTGGCCTAGGCCTATTTGTGTGGAATCTGAGAACAGATATTCCCGATCCCTTTGAAAACAATGGGGCCAATGGAAATCTTCCAATAAAATGAGAAAGAAGCTTTCTGAGAAACTTCTTTCTGATCTGTGAGTTCATCTCACAGAGTTACAACCTCTGCCTCAAGAAGCAGTTTGCTAACACTCTTTTCGTGGAATCTGCAAAGTGATATTTGGGAGCCTATTGGGGCCCATGGTATAAGGAAATATCCTCACATAATAACTAAAGAGAAGCTTTCTGAGAAACTGCATTGCCATGTGAATGCAACTCACAGAGTTACACGTTTCTCTTCAGTGATCAGTTTGTTAGCACAGTTTTCTGGAAATCTGCAATTAGATACTTCATAGCGCAATGAACATTACAGTGACAAAGGAAATATCCAGAGATGAAAACTAGAAAGAAGCTTTCTTAGAAACTTCTTGGTGATGTGTGAATTCATCTCACAGAGTTACACTTATGTTTCGTGGAGCAGTCCATTAACACTGTCTTTGAGGAATCTGAGAAGGGCTTCTTTGGATCACATTGAGGCCTACGCTGATAAAGGAAATTTCATCCGTTCAAAACGTGAAAGAAGCTTTCTGAGAAACTTCTTTCTGATCTGTGAGTTCATCTCACAGAGTTACAACCTCTGCCTCAAGAAGCAGTTTGCTAACACTCTTTTCGTGGAATCTGCAAAGTGATATTTGGGAGCCTATTGGGGCCCATGGTGATAAGGAAATATCCTCACATAATAACTAAAGAGAAGCTTTCTGAGAAACTGCATTGCCATGTGTGAATGCAACTCACAGAGTTACACGTTTCTCTTCAGTGATCAGTTTGTTAGCACAGTTTTCTGGAAATCTGCAATTAGATACTTCATAGCGCAATGAACATACAGTGACAAAGGAAATATCCAGAGATGAAAACTAGAAAGAAGCTTTCTTAGAAACTTCTTGGTGATGTGTGAATTCATCTCACAGAGTTACACTTATGTTTCGTGGAGCAGTCCATTAACACTGTCTTTGAGGATCTGAGAAGGGCTTCTTTGGATCCATTGAGGCCTACGCTGATAAAGGAAATTTCATCCGTTCAAACGTGAAAGAAGCTTTCTGAGAAACTTCTTTCTGATCTGTGAGTTCATCTCACAGAGTTACAACCTCTGCCTCAAGAAGCAGTTTGCTAACACTCTTTTCGTGGAATCTGCAAAGTGATATTTGGGAGCCTATTGGGGCCCATGGTGATAAAGGAAATATCCTCACATAATAACTAAAGAGAAGCTTTCTGAGAAACTGCATTGCCATGTGTGAATGCAACTCACAGAGTTACACGTTCTCTTCAGTGATCAGTTTGTTAGCACAGTTTTCTGGAAATCTGCAATTAGATACTTCATAGCGCAATGAACATTACAGTGACAAAGGAAATATCCACAGATGAAAACTAGAAAGAAGCTTTCTTAGAAACTTCTTGGTGATGTGTGAATTCATCTCACAGAGTTACACTTATGTTTCGTGGAGCAGTCCATTAACACTGTCTTTGAGGAATCTGAGAAGGGCTTCTTTGGATCAATTGAGGCCTACGCTGATAAAGGAAATTTCATCCGTTCAAACGTGAAAGAAGCTTTCTGAGAAACTTCTTTCTGATCTGTGAGTTCATCTCACAGAGTTACAACCTCTGCCTCAAGAAGCAGTTTGCTAACACTCTTTTCGTGGAATCTGCAAAGTGATATTTGGGAGCCTATTGGGGCCCATGGTATAAAGGAAATATCCTCACATAATAACTAAAGAGAAGCTTTCTGAGAAACTGCATTGCCAAGTGTGAATGCAACCCAGAGTTACACGTTTCTCTTCAGTGATCAGTTTGTTAGCACAGTTTTCTGGAAATCTGCAATTAGATACTTCATAGCGCAATGACATTACAGTGACAAATGAAATATCCAGCAGATGAAAACTAGAAAGAAGCTTTCTTAGAAACTTCTTGGTGATGTGTGAATTCATCTCACAGAGTTACACTTATGTTTCGTGGAGCAGTCCATAACACTGTCTTTGAGGAATCTGAGCAGGGCTTCTTTGGATCATATTGAGGCCTACGCTGATAAAGGAAATTTCATCCGTTCAAAACCGTGAAAGAAGCTTTCTGAGAAACTTCTTTCTGATCTGTGAGTTCATCTCACAGAGTTACACCCTCTGCCTCAAGAAGCAGTTTGCTAACACTCTTTTCATGGAATCTGCAAAGTGATAT
The DNA here is from genome assembly GCF_007565055.1 of Rhinopithecus roxellana. Lineage (NCBI taxonomy): Eukaryota > Metazoa > Chordata > Mammalia > Primates > Cercopithecidae > Rhinopithecus > Rhinopithecus roxellana. The sequence goes on from NW_022144646.1 coordinate 4,981, forward strand.
TTGGAGAGCCTATTGGGGCCCATGGTAGATAAAGGAAATATCCTCACATAATAACTAAAGAGAAGCTTTCTGAGAAACTGCATTGCCATGTGAATGCAACTCACAGAGTTACACTTTCTCTTCAGTGATCAGTTTGTTAGCACAGTTTTCTGGAAATCTGCAATTAGATACTTCATAGCGCAATGAACATTACAGTGACAAGGAAAATCCAGATGAAAACTAGAAAGAAGCTTTCTTAGAAACTTCTTGGTGATGTGTGAATTCATCTCACAGAGTTACACTTATGTTTCGTGGAGCAGTCCATTAACACTGTCTTTGAGGAATCTGAGAAGGGCTTCTTTGGATCATATTGAGGCCTGCGCTGATAAAGGAAATTTCATCCGTTCAAAACGTGAAAGAAGCTTTCTGAGAAACTTCTTTCTGATCTGTGAGTTCATCTCACAGAGTTACAACCTCTGCCTCAAGAAGCAGTTTGCTAACACTCTTTTCGTGGAATCTGCAAAGTGATATTTGGGAGCCTATTGGGGCCCATGGTGATAAAGGAATATCCTCACATAATAACTAAAGAAGCTTTCTGAGAAACTGCATTGCCAAGTGTGAATGCAACCACAGAATTTACACGTTTCTCTTCGTGATCAGTTTGTTAGCACAGTTTTCTGGAAATCTGCAATTAGATACTTCATAGCGCAATGAACATTACAGTGACAAATGAAATATCCAGAGATGAAAACTAGAAAGAAGCTTTCTTAGAAACTTCTTGGTGATGTGTGAATTCATCTCACAGAGTTACACTTATGTTTCGTGGAGCAGTCCATTAACACTGTCTTTGAGGAATCTGAGAAGGGCTTCTTTAGATCCAATTGAGGCCTACGCTGATAAAGGAAATTTCATCCGTTCAAACGTGAAAGAAGCTTTCTGAGAAACTTCTTTCTGATCTGTGAGTTCATCTCACAGAGTTACAACCTCTGCCTCAAGAAGCAGTTGCTAACACTCTTTTCGTGGAATCTGCAAAGTGATATTTGGGAGCCTATTGGGGCCCATGGTAATAAAGGAAATATCCTCACATAATAACTAAAGAGAAGCTTTCTGAGAAACTGCATTGCCAGTGTGAATGCAACCTCACAGAGTTACACGTTTCTCTTCAGTGATCAGTTTGTTAGCACAGTTTTCTGGAAATCTGCAATTAGATACTTCATAGCGCAATGAACATTACAGTGACAAAGGAAATATCACAGATGAAAACTAGAAAGAAGCTTTCTTAGAAACTTCTTGGTGATGTGTGAATTCATCTCACAGAGTTACACTTATGTTTCGTGGAGCAGTCCAGTTAACACTGTCTTTGAGGAATCTGAGAAGGGCTTCTTTAGATCACTATTGAGGCCTACGCTGATAAAGGAAATTTCATCCGTTCAAACCGTGAAGAAGCTTTCTAAGAAATTCTTTCTGATCTGTGAGTTCATCTCACAGAGTTACAACCTCTGCCTCAAGAAGCAGTTTGCTAACACTCTTTTCGTGGAATCTGCAAAGTGATATTTGGGAGCCTATTGGGGCCCATGGTAATAAAGGAAATATCCTCACATAATAACTAAAGAGAAGCTTTCTGAGAAACTGCATTGCCATGTGTGAATGCAACCCACAGAGTTACACGTTTCTCTTCAGTGATCAGTTTGTTAGCACAGTTTTCTGGAAATCTGCAATTAGATACTTCATAGCGCAATGAACATTACAGTGACAAAGGAAATATCCACAGATGAAAACTAGAAAGAAGCTTTCTTAGAAACTTCTTGGTGATGTGTGAATTCATCTCACAGAGTTACACTTATGTTCGTGGAGCAGTCCGTTAACACTGTCTTTGAGGATTCTGAGAAGGGCTTCTTTAGACCACTTGAGGCCTACGCTGATAAGGAAATTTCATCCGTTCAAACCGTGAAAGAAGCTTTCTGAGAAACTTCTTTCTGATCTGTGAGTTCATCTCACAGAGTTACAACCTCTGCCTCAAGAAGCAGTTTGCTAACACTCTTTTCGTGGAATCTGCAAAGTGATATTTGGGAGCCTATTGGGGCCCATGGTGATAAAGGAAATATCCTCACATAATAACTAAAGAGAAGCTTTCTGAGAAACTGCATTGCCATGTGTGAATGCAACTCACAGAGTTACACGTTCTCTTCAGTGATCAGTTTGTTAGCACAGTTTTCTGGAAATCTGCAATTAGATACTTCATAGCGCAATGAACATTACAGTGACAAATGAAATATTCAGAGATGAAAACTAGAAAGAAGCTTTCTTAGAAACTTCTTGGTGATGTGTGAATTCATCTCACAGAGTTACACTTATGTTTCGTGGAGCAGTCCATTAACACTGTCTTTGAGGATTCTGAGAAGGGCTTCTTTGGATCCACTTTGAGGCCTACGCTGATAAAGGAAATTTCATCCGTTCAAACCGTGAAAGAAGCTTTCTGAGAAACTTCTTTCTGATCTGTGAGTTCATCTCACAGAGTTACAACCTCTGCCTCAAGAAGCAGTTTGCTAACACTCTTTTCGTGGAATCTGCAAAGTGATATTTGGGAGCCTATTGGGGCCCATGGTAATAAAGGAAATATCCTCACATAATAACTAAAGAGAAGCTTTCTGAGAAACTGCATTGCCATGTGTGAATGCAACTCACAGACTTACGCCAGTGTTCTTTGGAGCCGTTTCTTTGGACTGTTTCCGTGGATTCTGAGAAGTGATATTTCAGATAGCTTTGAAGAATAGAAGGAGAAAGGAAATATCCTTCAAGAGAAAGCGGAACCAAGCTTTGTGAGAAACTGCTTTGTGATATGTGAATTCATTTCACAGTGTTCTATCACCCGTTCTCGGGGGAGTTTCCTAGCACTCATTTTGAGGAATCTCAGATGTGATGTCTTGGATATCGTTGAATCGCATGCTGAATAAGGAACTATCCTCAGAGAAACCTGCAGAGAAGGCTTCTCAAAAACTTCTTTGTTGTGGGTGAATTCAGCCCACAGATGTCCATCATTGTTTCCACTGAGAAACTCGCTAGCAGAATTTTCGCAGAATCTGCAATAGGACACACGGTGGCGCTCCAAGACCACAAATAACCTCGTCTTACTAAAGAAAGAAGCTTTCTGAGAAACGCTATGTGATGTGTGAATTCAACTCACTAAGTTGCAGCGGTATTTCGTGGGGCCGTGGCCTAGGCCTATTTGTGTGGAATCTGAGAACAGATATTCCCGATCCCTTTGAAAACAATGGGGCCAATGGAAACATCTTCCAATAAAAATGAGAAAGAAGCTTTCTGAGAAACTTCTTTCTGATATGTGAGTTCATCTCACAGAGTTACAACCTCTGCCTCAAGAAGCAGTTTGCTAACACTCTTTTCGTGGAATCTGCAAAGTGATATTTGGGAGCCTATTGGGGCCCATGGTAATAAAGGAAATATCCTCACATAATAACTAAAGAGAAGCTTTCTGAGAAACTGCATTGCCAAGTGTGAATGCAACCCACAGAGTTACACGTTTCTCTTCAGTGATCAGTTTGTTAGCACAGTTTTCTGGAAATCTGCAATTAGATACTTCATAGCGCAATGAACATTACAGTGACAAATGAAATATCCAGAGATGAAAACTAGAAAGAAGCTTTCTTAGAAACTTCTTGGTGATGTGTGAATTCATCTCACAGAGTTACACTTATGTTTCGTGGAGCAGTCCATTAACACTGTCTTTGAGGAATCTGAGAAGGGCTTCTTTGGATCACATTGAGGCCTACGCTGATAAAGGAAATTTCATCCGTTCAAACCGTGAAAGAAGCTTTCTGAGAAACTTCTTTCTGATCTGTGAGTTCATCTCACAGAGTTACAACCTCTGCCTCAAGAAGCAGTTTGCTAACACTCTTTTCATGGAATCTGCAAAGTGATATTTGAGAGCCTATTGGGGCCCATGGTGATAAAGGAAATATCCTCACATAATAACTAAAGAGAAGCTTTCTGAGAAACTGCATTGCCATGTGTGAATGCAACTCACAGAGTTACACTATCTCTTCAGTGATCAGTTTGTTAGCACAGTTTTCTGGAAATCTGCAATTAGATACTTCATAGCGCAATGAACATTACAGTGACAAAGGAAATATCCACAGATGAAAACTAGAAAGAAGCTTTCTTAGAAACTTCTTGGTGATGTGTGAATTCATCTCACAGAGTTACACTTATGTTTCGTGGAGCAGTCCATTAACACTGTCTTTGAGGAATCTGAGAAGGGCTTCTTTGGATCATATTGAGGCCTGCGCTGATAAAGGAAATTTCATCCGTTCAAAACGTGAAAGAAGCTTTCTGAGAAACTTCTTTCTGATCTGTGAGTTCATCTCACAGAGTTACAACCTCTGCCTCAAGAAGCAGTTTGCTAACACTCTTTTCGTGGAATCTGCAAAGTGATATTTGGGAGCCTATTGGGGCCCATGGTTATAAAGGAAATATCCTCACATAATAACTAAAAAGAAGCTTTCTGAGAAACTGCATTGCCAAGTGTGAATGCAACCCACAGAGTTACACGTTTCTCTTCAGTGATCAGTTTGTTAGCACAGTTTTCTGGAAATCTGCAATTAGATACTTCATAGCGCAATGAACATTACAGTGACAAAGGAAATATCCAGAGATGAAAACTAGAAAGAAGCTTTCTTAGAAACTTCTTGGTGATGTGTGAATTCATCTCACAGAGTTACAATTATGTTTCGTGGAGCAGTCCGTTAACACTGTCTTTGAGGAATCTGAGAAGGGCTTCTTTAGACCACTTTGAGGCCTACGCTGATAAAGGAAATTTCATCCGTTCAAACCGTGAAAGAAGCTTTATGAGAAACTTCTTTCTGATCTGTGAGTTCATCTCACAGAGTTACAACCTCTGCCTCAAGAAGCAGTTTGCTAACACTCTTTTCGTGGAATCTGCAAAGTGATATTTGGGAGCCTATTGGGGCCCATGGTGATAAAGGAAATATCCTCACATAATAACTAAAGAGAAGCTTTCTGAGAAACTGCATTGCCATGTGTGAATGCAACTCACAGAATTACACGTTTCTCTTCTGTGATCAGTTTGTTAGCACAGTTTTCTGGAAATCTGCAATTAGATACTTCATAGCGCAATGAACATAACAGTGACAAATGAAATATCCAGAGATGAAAACTAGAAAGCAGCTTTCTTAGAAACTTCTTGGTGATGTGTGAATTCATCTCACAGAGTTACACTTATGTTTCGTGGAGCAGTCCATTAACACTGTCTTTGAGGAATCTGAGAAGGGCTTCTTTGGATCATATTGAGGCCTACGCTGATAAAGGAAATTTCATCCGTTCAAAACGTGAAAGAAGCTTTCTCAGAAACTTCTTTCTGATCTGTGAGTTCATCTCACAGAGTTACAACCTCTGCCTCAAGAAGCAGTTTGCTAACACTCTTTTCGTGGAATTTGCAAAGTGATATTTGGGAGCCTATTGGGGCCCATGGTAATAAAGGAAATATCCTCACGTAATAACTAAAGAGAAGCTTTCTGAGAAACTACATTGCCAAGTGTGAATGCAACCCACAGAGTTACACGTTTCTCTTCAGTGATCAGTTTGTTAGCACAGTTTTCTGGAAATCTGCAATTAGATACTTCATAGCGCAATGAACATTACAGTGACAAAGGAAATATCCAGAGATGAAAACTAGAAAGAAGCTTTCTTAGAAACTTCTTGGTGATGTGTGAATTCATCTCACAGAGTTACACTTATGTTTCATGGAGCAGTCCGTTAACACTGTCTTTGAGGATTCTGAGAAGGGCTTCTTTAGACCACTTTGAGGCCTACGCTGATAAAGGAAATTTCATCCGTTCAAACCGTGAAAGAAGCTTTCTGAGAAATTTCTTTCTGATCTGTGAGTTCATCTCACAGAGTTACAACCTCTGCCTCAAGAAGCAGTTTGCTAACACTCTTTTCGTGGAATCTGCAAAGTGATATTTGGGAGCCTATTGGGGCCCATGGTGATAACGGAAATATCCTCACATAATAACTAAAGAGAAGCTTTCTGAGAAACTGCATTGCCATGTGTGAATGCAACTCACAGAGTTACACGTTTCTCTTCAGTGATCAGTTTGTTAGCACAGTTTTCTGGAAATCTGCAATTAGATACTTCATAGCGCAATGAACATAACAGTGAGAAATGAAATATCCAGAGATGAAAACTAGAAAGAAGCTTTCTTAGAAACTTCTTGGTGATGTGTGAATTCATCTCACAGAGTTACACTTACGTTTCGTGGAGCAGTCCGTTAACACTGTCTTTGAGGATTCTGAGAAGGGCTTCTTTAGACCACTTTGAGGCCTACGCTGATAAAGGAAATTTCATACGTTCAAACCGTGAAAGAAGCTTTCTGAGAAACTTCTTTCTGATCTGTGAGTTCATCTCACAGAGTTACAACCTCTGCCTCAAGAAGCAGTTTGCTAACACTCTTTTCGTGGAATCTGCAAAGTGATATTTGGGAGCCTATTGGGGCCAATGGTGATAAAGGAAATATCCTCACATAATAACTAAAGAGAAGCTTTCTGAGAAACTGCATTGCCATGTGTGAATGCAACTCACAGAGTTACACTATCTCTTCAGTGATCAGTTTGTTAGCACAGTTTTCTGGAAATCTGCAATTAGATACTTCATAGCGCAATGAACATTACAGTGACAAAGGAAATATCCAGAGATGAAAACTAGAAAGAAGCTTTCTTAGAAACTTCTTGGTGATGTGTGAATTCATCTCACAGAGTTACACTTATGTTTCGTGGAGCAGTCCATTAACACTGTCTTTGAGGAATCTGAGAAGGGCTTCTTTGGATCACATTGAGGCCTACGCTGATAAAGGAAATTTCATCCGTTCAAACCGTGAAAGAAGCTTTCTGAGAAACTTCTTTCTGATCTGTGAGTTCATCTCACAGAGTTACAACCTCTGCCTCAAGAAGCAGTTTGCTAACACTCTTTTCGTGGAATCTGCAAAGTGATATTTGGGAGCCTATTGGGGCCCATGGTAATAAAGGAAATATCCTCACATAATAACTAAAGAGAAGCTTTCTGAGAAACTGCATTGCCATGTGTGAATGCAACTCACAGACTTACGCCAGTGTTCTTTGGAGCCGTTTCTTTGGACTGTTTCCGTGGATTCTGAGAAGTGATATTTCAGATAGCTTTGAAGAATAGAAGGAGAAAGGAAATATCCTTCAAGAGAAAGCGGAACCAAGCTTTGTGAGAAACTGCTTTGTGATATGTGAATTCATTTCACAGTGTTCTATCACCCGTTCTCGGGGGAGTTTCCTAGCACTCATTTTGAGGAATCTCAGATGTGATGTCTTGGATATCGTTGAATCGCATGCTGAATAAGGAACTATCCTCAGAGAAACCTGCAGAGAAGGCTTCTCAAAAACTTCTTTGTTGTGGGTGAATTCAGCCCACAGATGTCCATCATTGTTTCCACTGAGAAACTCGCTAGCAGAATTTTCGCAGAATCTGCAATAGGACACACGGTGGCGCTCGAAGACCACAAATAACCTCGTCTTACTAAAGAAAGAAGCTTTCTGAGAAACGCTATGTGATGTGTGAATTCAACTCACTAAGTTGCAGCGGTATTTCGTGGGGCCGTGGCCTAGGCCTATTTGTGTGGAATCTGAGAACAGATATTCCCGATCCCTTTGAAAACAATGGGGCCAATGGAAACATCTTCCAATAAAAAGGAGAAAGAAGCTTTCTGAGAAACTTCTTTCTGATCTGTGAGTTCATCTCACAGAGTTACAACCTCTGCCTCAAGAAGCAGTTTGCTAACACTCTTTTCGTGGAATCTGCAAAGTGATATTTGGGAGCCTATTGGGGCACATGGTAATAAAGGAAATATCCTCACATAATAACTAAAGAGAAGCTTTCTGAGAAACTGCATTGCCATGTGTGAATGCAACTCACAGACTTACGCCAGTGTTCTTTGGAGCCGTTTCTTTGGACTGTTTCCGTGGATTCTGAGAAGTGATATTTCAGATAGCTTTGAAGAATAGAAGGAGAAAGGAAATATCCTTCAAGAGAAAGCGGAACCAAGCTTTGTGAGAAACTGCTTTGTGATATGTGAATTCATTTCACAGTGTTCTATCACCCGTTCTCGGGGGAGTTTCCTAGCACTCATTTTGAGGAATCTCAGATGTGATGTCTTGGATATCGTTGAATCGCATGCTGAATAAGGAACTATCCTCAGAGAAACCTGCAGAGAAGGCTTCTCAAAAACTTCTTTGTTGTGGGTGAATTCAGCCCACAGATGTCCATCATTGTTTCCACTGAGAAACTCGCTAGCAGAATTTTCGCAGAATCTGCAATAGGACACACGGTGGCGCTCCAAGACCACAAATAACCTCGTCTTACTAAAGAAAGAAGCTTTCTGAGAAACGCTATGTGATGTGTGAATTCAACTCACTAAGTTGCAGCGGTATTTCGTGGGGCCGTGGCCTAGGCCTATTTGTGTGGAATCTGAGAACAGATATTCCCGATCCCTTTGAAAACAATGGGGCCAATGGAAACATCTTCCAATAAAAATGAGAAAGAAGCTTTCTGAGAAACTTCTTTCTGATCTGTGAGTTCATCTCACAGAGTTACAACCTCTGCCTCAAGAAGCAGTTTGCTAACACTCTTTTCGTGGAATCTGCAAAGTGATATTTGGGAGCCTATTGGGGCCCATGGTAATAAAGGAAATATCCTCACATAATAACTAAAGAGAAGCTTTCTGAGAAACTGCATTGCCAAGTGTGAATGCAACCCACAGAGTTACACGTTTCTCTTCAGTGATCAGTTTGTTAGCACAGTTTTCTGGAAATCTGCAATTAGATACTTCATAGCGCAATGAACATTACAGTGACAAATGAAATATCCAGAGATGAAAACTAGAAAGAAGCTTTCTTAGAAACTTCTTGGTGATGTGTGAATTCATCTCACAGAGTTACACTTATGTTTCGTGGAGCAGTCCATTAACACTGTCTTTGAGGAATCTGAGAAGGGCTTCTTTGGATCACATTGAGGCCTACGCTGATAAAGGAAATTTCATCCGTTCAAACCGTGAAAGAAGCTTTCTGAGAAACTTCTTTCTGATCTGTGAGTTCATCTCACAGAGTTACAACCTCTGCCTCAAGAAGCAGTTTGCTAACACTCTTTTCATGGAATCTGCAAAGTGATATTTGAGAGCCTATTGGGGCCCATGGTGATAAAGGAAATATCCTCACATAATAACTAAAGAGAAGCTTTCTGAGAAACTGCATTGCCATGTGTGAATGCAACTCACAGAGTTACACTATCTCTTCAGTGATCAGTTTGTTAGCACAGTTTTCTGGAAATCTGCAATTAGATACTTCATAGCGCAATGAACATTACAGTGACAAAGGAAATATCCACAGATGAAAACTAGAAAGAAGCTTTCTTAGAAACTTCTTGGTGATGTGTGAATTCATCTCACAGAGTTACACTTATGTTTCGTGGAGCAGTCCATTAACACTGTCTTTGAGGAATCTGAGAAGGGCTTCTTTGGATCATATTGAGGCCTGCGCTGATAAAGGAAATTTCATCCGTTCAAAACGTGAAAGAAGCTTTCTGAGAAACTTCTTTCTGATCTGTGAGTTCATCTCACAGAGTTACAACCTCTGCCTCAAGAAGCAGTTTGCTAACACTCTTTTCGTGGAATCTGCAAAGTGATATTTGGGAGCCTATTGGGGCCCATGGTTATAAAGGAAATATCCTCACATAATAACTAAAAAGAAGCTTTCTGAGAAACTGCATTGCCAAGTGTGAATGCAACCCACAGAGTTACACGTTTCTCTTCAGTGATCAGTTTGTTAGCACAGTTTTCTGGAAATCTGCAATTAGATACTTCATAGCGCAATGAACATTACAGTGACAAAGGAAATATCCAGAGATGAAAACTAGAAAGAAGCTTTCTTAGAAACTTCTTGGTGATGTGTGAATTCATCTCACAGAGTTACACTTATGTTTCGTGGAGCAGTCCGTTAACACTGTCTTTGAGGAATCTGAGAAGGGCTTCTTTAGACCACTTTGAGGCCTACGCTGATAAAGGAAATTTCATCCGTTCAAACCGTGAAAGAAGCTTTCTGAGAAACTTCTTTCTGATCTGTGAGTTCATCTCACAGAGTTACAACCTCTGCCTCAAGAAGCAGTTTGCTAACACTCTTTTCGTGGAATCTGCAAAGTGATATTTGGGAGCCTATTGGGGCCCATGGTGATAAAGGAAATATCCTCACATAATAACTAAAGAGAAGCTTTCTGAGAAACTGCATTGCCATGTGTGAATGCAACTCACAGAATTACACGTTTCTCTTCTGTGATCAGTTTGTTAGCACAGTTTTCTGGAAATCTGCAATTAGATACTTCATAGCGCAATGAACATAACAGTGACAAATGAAATATCCAGAGATGAAAACTAGAAAGCAGCTTTCTTAGAAACTTCTTGGTGATGTGTGAATTCATCTCACAGAGTTACACTTATGTTTCGTGGAGCAGTCCATTAACACTGTCTTTGAGGAATCTGAGAAGGGCTTCTTTGGATCATATTGAGGCCTACGCTGATAAAGGAAATTTCATCCGTTCAAAACGTGAAAGAAGCTTTCTCAGAAACTTCTTTCTGATCTGTGAGTTCATCTCACAGAGTTACAACCTCTGCCTCAAGAAGCAGTTTGCTAACACTCTTTTCGTGGAATTTGCAAAGTGATATTTGGGAGCCTATTGGGGCCCATGGTAATAAAGGAAATATCCTCACGTAATAACTAAAGAGAAGCTTTCTGAGAAACTACATTGCCAAGTGTGAATGCAACCCACAGAGTTACACGTTTCTCTTCAGTGATCAGTTTGTTAGCACAGTTTTCTGGAAATCTGCAATTAGATACTTCATAGCGCAATGAACATTACAGTGACAAAGGAAATATCCAGAGATGAAAACTAGAAAGAAGCTTTCTTAGAAACTTCTTGGTGATGTGTGAATTCATCTCACAGAGTTACACTTATGTTTCATGGAGCAGTCCGTTAACACTGTCTTTGAGGATTCTGAGAAGGGCTTCTTTAGACCACTTTGAGGCCTACGCTGATAAAGGAAATTTCATCCGTTCAAACCGTGAAAGAAGCTTTCTGAGAAATTTCTTTCTGATCTGTGAGTTCATCTCACAGAGTTACAACCTCTGCCTCAAGAAGCAGTTTGCTAACACTCTTTTCGTGGAATCTGCAAAGTGATATTTGGGAGCCTATTGGGGCCCATGGTGATAACGGAAATATCCTCACATAATAACTAAAGAGAAGCTTTCTGAGAAACTGCATTGCCATGTGTGAATGCAACTCACAGAGTTACACGTTTCTCTTCAGTGATCAGTTTGTTAGCACAGTTTTCTGGAAATCTGCAATTAGATACTTCATAGCGCAATGAACATAACAGTGAGAAATGAAATATCCAGAGATGAAAACTAGAAAGAAGCTTTCTTAGAAACTTCTTGGTGATGTGTGAATTCATCTCACAGAGTTACACTTATGTTTCGTGGAGCAGTCCGTTAACACTGTCTTTGAGGATTCTGAGAAGGGCTTCTTTAGACCACTTTGAGGCCTACGCTGATAAAGGAAATTTCATACGTTCAAACCGTGAAAGAAGCTTTCTGAGAAACTTCTTTCTGATCTGTGAGTTCATCTCACAGAGTTACAACCTCTGCCTCAAGAAGCAGTTTGCTAACACTCTTTTCGTGGAATCTGCAAAGTGATATTTGGGAGCCTATTGGGGCCAATGGTGATAAAGGAAATATCCTCACATAATAACTAAAGAGAAGCTTTCTGAGAAACTGCATTGCCATGTGTGAATGCAACTCACAGAGTTACACTATCTCTTCAGTGATCAGTTTGTTAGCACAGTTTTCTGGAAATCTGCAATTAGATACTTCATAGCGCAATGAACATTACAGTGACAAAGGAAATATCCAGAGATGAAAACTAGAAAGAAGCTTTCTTAGAAACTTCTTGGTGATGTGTGAATTCATCTCACAGAGTTACACTTATGTTTCGTGGAGCAGTCCATTAACACTGTCTTTGAGGAATCTGAGAAGGGCTTCTTTGGATCACATTGAGGCCTACGCTGATAAAGGAAATTTCATCCGTTCAAACCGTGAAAGAAGCTTTCTGAGAAACTTCTTTCTGATCTGTGAGTTCATCTCACAGAGTTACAACCTCTGCCTCAAGAAGCAGTTTGCTAACACTCTTTTCGTGGAATCTGCAAAGTGATATTTGGGAGCCTATTGGGGCCCATGGTAATAAAGGAAATATCCTCACATAATAACTAAAGAGAAGCTTTCTGAGAAACTGCATTGCCATGTGTGAATGCAACTCACAGACTTACGCCAGTGTTCTTTGGAGCCGTTTCTTTGGACTGTTTCCGTGGATTCTGAGAAGTGATATTTCAGATAGCTTTGAAGAATAGAAGGAGAAAGGAAATATCCTTCAAGAGAAAGCGGAACCAAGCTTTGTGAGAAACTGCTTTGTGATATGTGAATTCATTTCACAGTGTTCTATCACCCGTTCTCGGGGGAGTTTCCTAGCACTCATTTTGAGGAATCTCAGATGTGATGTCTTGGATATCGTTGAATCGCATGCTGAATAAGGAACTATCCTCAGAGAAACCTGCAGAGAAGGCTTCTCAAAAACTTCTTTGTTGTGGGTGAATTCAGCCCACAGATGTCCATCATTGTTTCCACTGAGAAACTCGCTAGCAGAATTTTCGCAGAATCTGCAATAGGACACACGGTGGCGCTCGAAGACCACAAATAACCTCGTCTTACTAAAGAAAGAAGCTTCTGAGAAACGCTATGTGATGTGTGAATTCAACTCACTAAGTTGCAGCGGTATTTCGTGGGGCCGTGGCCTAGGCCTATTTGTGTGGAATCTGAGAACAGATATTCCCGATCCCTTGAAAACAATGGGGCCAATGGAAACATCTTCCAATAAAAGGAGAAAGAAGCTTTCTGAGAAACTTCTTTCTGATCTGTGAGTTCATCTCACAGAGTTACAACCTCTGCCTCAAGAAGCAGTTTGCTAACACTCTTTTCGTGGAATCTGCAAAGTGATATTGGGAGCCTATTGGGGCCCCATGGGAATAAAGGAAATATCCTCACTATAACTAAAGAGAAGCTTTCTGAGAAACTGCATTGCCCAAGTGTGAATGCAACTCACGACTTACGCCAGTTCTGGGAGGTTTCTTGTTTCCTGAATGAATTTCAGACTCACAATAGAGGAAAGAAAATCTACGACACGCTTGTAGAACTCTGTGAATGTGAATTCATTCACAGTGTTCATCAGTTGCGGGGAGTTTCTAGCACAGTTTGAGGATCTGGGACTCTTGGAATTGAGCATGTGAAAGAACTTCTCAGAGAACCCTGCAAAGCTTCTCAAAACTCTTGTTGTGGTGAATCAAGCAAGATGTCCACAGTTCCCTGAGAAACTGCTAAGAATTTCGAAGAATCTGCAATAGGACACACGGTGGCGCTCCAAGACCACAAATAACCTCGTCTTACTAAAGAAAGAAGCTTTCTGAGAACGCTATGTGATGTGTGAATTCAACTCACTAAGTTGCAGCGGTATTTCGTGGGGCCGTGGCCTAGGCCTATTGTGTGGAATCTGAGAACAGATATTCCCGATCCCTTTGAAAACAATGGGGCCAATGGAAACATCTTCCAATAAAAAGAAAGAAGCTTTCTGAGAAACTTCTTTCTGATCTGTGAGTTCATCTCACAGAGTTACAACCTCTGCCTCAAGAAGCAGTTTGCTAACACTCTTTTCGTGGAATCTGCAAAGTGATATTTGGGAGCCTATTGGGGCCCATGTAATAAAGGAAATATCCTCACATAATAAACTAAGAGAAGCTTTCTGAGAAACTGCATTGCCATGTGTGAATGCAACTCACAGACTTACGCCAGTGTTCTTTGGAGCCGTTTCTTTGGACTGTTTCCGTGGATTCTGAGAAGTGATATTTCAGATAGCTTTGAAGAATAGAAGGAGAAAGGAAATATCCTTCAAGAGAAAGCGGAACCAAGCTTTGTGAGAAACTGCTTTGTGATATGTGAATTCATTTCACAGTGTTCTATCACCCGTTCTCGGGGGAGTTTCCTAGCACTCATTTTGAGGAATCTCAGATGTGATGTCTTGGATATCGTTGAATCGCATGCTGAATAAGGAACTATCCTCAGAGAAACCTGCAGAGAAGGCTTCTCAAAAACTTCTTTGTTGTGGGTGAATTCAGCCCACAGATGTCCATCATTGTTTCCACTGAGAAACTCGCTAGCAGAATTTTCGCAGAATCTGCAATAGGACACACGGTGGCGCTCGAAGACCACAAATAACCTCGTCTTACTAAAGAAAGAAGCTTTCTGAGAAACGCTATGTGATGTGTGAATTCAACTCACTAAGTTGCAGCGGTATTTCGTGGGGCCGTGGCCTAGGCCTATTTGTGTGGAATCTGAGAACAGATATTCCCGATCCCTTTGAAAACAATGGGGCCAATGGAAACATCTTCCAATAAAAAGGAGAAAGAAGCTTTCTGAGAAACTTCTTTCTGATCTGTGAGTTCATCTCACAGAGTTACAACCTCTGCCTCAAGAAGCAGTTTGCTAACACTCTTTTCGTGGAATCTGCAAAGTGATATTTGGGAGCCTATTGGGGCACATGGTAATAAAGGAAATATCCTCACATAATAACTAAAGAGAAGCTTTCTGAGAAACTGCATTGCCATGTGTGAATGCAACTCACAGACTTACGCCAGTGTTCTTTGGAGCCGTTTCTTTGGACTGTTTCCGTGGATTCTGAGAAGTGATATTTCAGATAGCTTTGAAGAATAGAAGGAGAAAGGAAATATCCTTCAAGAGAAAGCGGAACCAAGCTTTGTGAGAAACTGCTTTGTGATATGTGAATTCATTTCACAGTGTTCTATCACCCGTTCTCGGGGGAGTTTCCTAGCACTCATTTTGAGGAATCTCAGATGTGATGTCTTGGATATCGTTGAATCGCATGCTGAATAAGGAACTATCCTCAGAGAAACCTGCAGAGAAGGCTTCTCAAAAACTTCTTTGTTGTGGGTGAATTCAGCCCACAGATGTCCATCATTGTTTCCACTGAGAAACTCGCTAGCAGAATTTTCGCAGAATCTGCAATAGGACACACGGTGGCGCTCCAAGACCACAAATAACCTCGTCTTACTAAAGAAAGAAGCTTTCTGAGAAACGCTATGTGATGTGTGAATTCAACTCACTAAGTTGCAGCGGTATTTCGTGGGGCCGTGGCCTAGGCCTATTTGTGTGGAATCTGAGAACAGATATTCCCGATCCCTTTGAAAACAATGGGGCCAATGGAAACATCTTCCAATAAAAATGAGAAAGAAGCTTTCTGAGAAACTTCTTTCTGATCTGTGAGTTCATCTCACAGAGTTACAACCTCTGCCTCAAGAAGCAGTTTGCTAACACTCTTTTCGTGGAATCTGCAAAGTGATATTTGGGAGCCTATTGGGGCCCATGGTAATAAAGGAAATATCCTCACATAATAACTAAAGAGAAGCTTTCTGAGAAACTGCATTGCCAAGTGTGAATGCAACCCACAGAGTTACACGTTTCTCTTCAGTGATCAGTTTGTTAGCACAGTTTTCTGGAAATCTGCAATTAGATACTTCATAGCGCAATGAACATTACAGTGACAAATGAAATATCCAGAGATGAAAACTAGAAAGAAGCTTTCTTAGAAACTTCTTGGTGATGTGTGAATTCATCTCACAGAGTTACACTTATGTTTCGTGGAGCAGTCCATTAACACTGTCTTTGAGGAATCTGAGAAGGGCTTCTTTGGATCACATTGAGGCCTACGCTGATAAAGGAAATTTCATCCGTTCAAACCGTGAAAGAAGCTTTCTGAGAAACTTCTTTCTGATCTGTGAGTTCATCTCACAGAGTTACAACCTCTGCCTCAAGAAGCAGTTTGCTAACACTCTTTTCATGGAATCTGCAAAGTGATATTTGAGAGCCTATTGGGGCCCATGGTGATAAAGGAAATATCCTCACATAATAACTAAAGAGAAGCTTTCTGAGAAACTGCATTGCCATGTGTGAATGCAACTCACAGAGTTACACTATCTCTTCAGTGATCAGTTTGTTAGCACAGTTTTCTGGAAATCTGCAATTAGATACTTCATAGCGCAATGAACATTACAGTGACAAAGGAAATATCCACAGATGAAAACTAGAAAGAAGCTTTCTTAGAAACTTCTTGGTGATGTGTGAATTCATCTCACAGAGTTACACTTATGTTTCGTGGAGCAGTCCATTAACACTGTCTTTGAGGAATCTGAGAAGGGCTTCTTTGGATCATATTGAGGCCTGCGCTGATAAAGGAAATTTCATCCGTTCAAAACGTGAAAGAAGCTTTCTGAGAAACTTCTTTCTGATCTGTGAGTTCATCTCACAGAGTTACAACCTCTGCCTCAAGAAGCAGTTTGCTAACACTCTTTTCGTGGAATCTGCAAAGTGATATTTGGGAGCCTATTGGGGCCCATGGTTATAAAGGAAATATCCTCACATAATAACTAAAAAGAAGCTTTCTGAGAAACTGCATTGCCAAGTGTGAATGCAACCCACAGAGTTACACGTTTCTCTTCAGTGATCAGTTTGTTAGCACAGTTTTCTGGAAATCTGCAATTAGATACTTCATAGCGCAATGAACATTACAGTGACAAAGGAAATATCCAGAGATGAAAACTAGAAAGAAGCTTTCTTAGAAACTTCTTGGTGATGTGTGAATTCATCTCACAGAGTTACACTTATGTTTCGTGGAGCAGTCCGTTAACACTGTCTTTGAGGAATCTGAGAAGGGCTTCTTTAGACCACTTTGAGGCCTACGCTGATAAAGGAAATTTCATCCGTTCAAACCGTGAAAGAAGCTTTCTGAGAAACTTCTTTCTGATCTGTGAGTTCATCTCACAGAGTTACAACCTCTGCCTCAAGAAGCAGTTTGCTAACACTCTTTTCGTGGAATCTGCAAAGTGATATTTGGGAGCCTATTGGGGCCCATGGTGATAAAGGAAATATCCTCACATAATAACTAAAGAGAAGCTTTCTGAGAAACTGCATTGCCAATGTGTGAATGCAACTCACAGAATTACACGTTTCTCTTCATGTGATCAGTTTGTTAGCACAGTTTTCTGGAAATCTGCAATTAGATACTTCATAGCGCAATGAACATACAGTGACAAATGAAATATCCAGAGATGAAAACTAGAAAGCAGCTTTCTTAGAAACTTCTTGGTGATGTGTGAATTCATCTCACAGAGTTACACTTATGTTTCGTGGAGCAGTCCATTAACACTGTCTTTGAGGAATCTGAGAAGGGCTTCTTTGGATCATATTGAGGCCTACGCTGATAAAGGAAATTTCATCCGTTCAAAACGTGAAAGAAGCTTTCTCAGAAACTTCTTTCTGATCTGTGAGTTCATCTCACAGAGTTACAACCTCTGCCTCAAGAAGCAGTTTGCTAACACTCTTTTCGTGGAATCTGCAAAGTGATATTTGGGAGCCTATTGGGGCCCATGGTAATAAAGGAAATATCCTCACGTAATAACTAAAGAGAAGCTTTCTGAGAAACTACATTGCCAAGTGTGAATGCAACCCACAGAGTTACACGTTTCTCTTCAGTGATCAGTTTGTTAGCACAGTTTTCTGGAAATCTGCAATTAGATACTTCATAGCGCAATGAACATTACAGTGACAAAGGAAATATCCAGAGATGAAAACTAGAAAGAAGCTTTCTTAGAAACTTCTTGGTGATGTGTGAATTCATCTCACAGAGTTACACTTATGTTTCATGGAGCAGTCCGTTAACACTGTCTTTGAGGATTCTGAGAAGGGCTTCTTTAGACCACTTTGAGGCCTACGCTGATAAAGGAAATTTCATCCGTTCAAACCGTGAAAGAAGCTTTCTGAGAAATTTCTTTCTGATCTGTGAGTTCATCTCACAGAGTTACAACCTCTGCCTCAAGAAGCAGTTTGCTAACACTCTTTTCGTGGAATCTGCAAAGTGATATTTGGGAGCCTATTGGGGCCCATGGTGATAAAGGAAATATCCTCACATAATAACTAAAGAGAAGCTTTCTGAGAAACTGCATTGCCATGTGTGAATGCAACTCACAGAGTTACACGTTTCTCTTCAGTGATCAGTTTGTTAGCACAGTTTTCTGGAAATCTGCAATTAGATACTTCATAGCGCAATGAACATAACAGTGACAAAGGAAATATCCAGAGATGAAAACTAGAAAGAAGCTTTCTTAGAAACTTCTTGGTGATGTGTGAATTCATCTCACAGAGTTACACTTATGTTTCGTGGAGCAGTCCATTAACACTGTCTTTGAGGAATCTGAGAAGGGCTTCTTTAGGATCCACTTTGAGGCCTACGCTGATAAAGGAAATTTCATCCGTTCAAACCGTGAAAGAAGCTTTCTGAGAAACTTCTTTCTGATCTGTGAGTTCATCTCACAGAGTTACAACCTCTGCCTCAAGAAGCAGTTTGCTAACACTCTTTTCGTGGAATCTGCAAAGTGATATTTGGGAGCCTATTGGGGCCAATGGTGATAAAGGAAATATCCTCACATAATAACTAAAGAGAAGCTTTCTGAGAAACTGCATTGCCATGTGTGAATGCAACTCACAGAGTTACACGTTTCTCTTCAGTGATCAGTTTGTTAGCACAGTTTTCTGGAAATCTGCAATTAGATACTTCATAGCGCAATGAACATTACAGTGACAAAGGAAATATCCAGAGATGAAAACTAGAAAGAAGCTTTCTTAGAAACTTCTTGGTGATGTGTGAATTCATCTCACAGAGTTACACTTATGTTTCGTGGAGCAGTCCATTAACACTGTCTTTGAGGAATCTGAGAAGGGCTTCTTTGGATCACATTGAGGCCTACGCTGATAAAGGAAATTTCATCCGTTCAAACCGTGAAAGAAGCTTTCTGAGAAACTTCTTTCTGATCTGTGAGTTCATCTCACAGAGTTACAACCTCTGCCTCAAGAAGCAGTTTGCTAACACTCTTTTCGTGGAATCTGCAAAGTGATATTTGGGAGCCTATTGGGGCCCATGGTAATAAAGGAAATATCCTCACATAATAACTAAAGAGAAGCTTTCTGAGAAACTGCATTGCCATGTGTGAATGCAACTCACAGACTTACGCCAGTGTTCTTTGGAGCCGTTTCTTTGGACTGTTTCCGTGGATTCTGAGAAGTGATATTTCAGATAGCTTTGAAGAATAGAAGGAGAAAGGAAATATCCTTCAAGAGAAAGCGGAACCAAGCTTTGTGAGAAACTGCTTTGTGATATGTGAATTCATTTCACAGTGTTCTATCACCCGTTCTCGGGGGAGTTTCCTAGCACTCATTTTGAGGAATCTCAGATGTGATGTCTTGGATATCGTTGAATCGCATGCTGAATAAGGAACTATCCTCAGAGAAACCTGCAGAGAAGGCTTCTCAAAAACTTCTTTGTTGTGGGTGAATTCAGCCCACAGATGTCCATCATTGTTTCCACTGAGAAACTCGCTAGCAGAATTTTCGCAGAATCTGCAATAGGACACACGGTGGCGCTCGAAGACCACAAATAACCTCGTCTTACTAAAGAAAGAAGCTTTCTGAGAAAACGCTATGTGATGTGTGAATTCAACTCACTAAGTTGCAGCGGTATTTCGTGGGGCCGTGGCCTAGGCCTATTTGTGTGGAATCTGAGAACAGATATTCCCGATCCCTTTGAAAACAATGGGGCCAATGGAAACATCTTCCAATAAAAAGGAGAAAGAAGCTTTCTGAGAAACTTCTTTCTGATATGTGAGTTCATCTCACAGAGTTACAACCTCTGCCTCAAGAAGCAGTTTGCTAACACTCTTTTCGTGGAATCTGCAAAGTGATATTTGGGAGCCTATTGGGGCCCATGGTAATAAAGGAAATATCCTCACATAATAACTAAAGAGAAGCTTTCTGAGAAACTGCATTGCCAAGTGTGAATGCAACCCACAGAGTTACACGTTTCTCTTCAGTGATCAGTTTGTTAGCACAGTTTTCTGGAAATCTGCAATTAGATACTTCATAGCGCAATGAACATTACAGTGACAAATGAAATATCCAGAGATGAAAACTAGAAAGAAGCTTTCTTAGAAACTTCTTGGTGATGTGTGAATTCATCTCACAGAGTTACACTTATGTTTCGTGGAGCAGTCCATTAACACTGTCTTTGAGGAATCTGAGAAGGGCTTCTTTGGATCACATTGAGGCCTACGCTGATAAAGGAAATTTCATCCGTTCAAACAGTGAAAGAAGCTTTCTGAGAAACTTCTTTCTGATCTGTGAGTTCATCTCACAGAGTTACAACCTCTGCCTCAAGAAGCAGTTTGCTAACTCTCTTTTCATGGAATCTGCAAAGTGATATTTGAGAGCCTATTGGGGCCCATGGTGATAAAGGAAATATCCTCACATAATAACTAAAGAGAAGCTTTCTGAGAAACTGCATTGCCATGTGTGAATGCAACTCACAGAGTTACACGTATCTCTTCAGTGATCAGTTTGTTAGCACAGTTTTCTGGAAATCTGCAATTAGATACTTCATAGCGCAATGAACATTACAGTGACAAAGGAAATATCCACAGATGAAAACTAGAAAGAAGCTTTCTTAGAAACTTCTTGGTGATGTGTGAATTCATCTCACAGAGTTACACTTATGTTTCGTGGAGCAGTCCATTAACACTGTCTTTGAGGAATCTGAGAAGGGCTTCTTTGGATCATATTGAGGCCTACGCTGATAAAGGAAATTTCATCCGTTCAAAACGTGAAAGAAGCTTTCTGAGAAACTTCTTTCTGATCTGTGAGTTCATCTCACAGAGTTACAACCTCTGCCTCAAGAAGCAGTTTGCTAACACTCTTTTCGTGGAATCTGCAAAGTGATATTTGGGAGCCTATTGGGGCCCATGGTTATAAAGGAAATATCCTCACATAATAACTAAAAAGAAGCTTTCTGAGAAACTGCATTGCCAAGTGTGAATGCAACCCACAGAGTTACACGTTTCTCTTCAGTGATCAGTTTGTTAGCACAGTTTTCTGGAAATCTGCAATTAGATACTTCATAGCGCAATGAACATTACAGTGACAAAGGAAATATCCAGAGATGAAAACTAGAAAGAAGCTTTCTTAGAAACTTCTTGGTGATGTGTGAATTCATCTCACAGAGTTACACTTATGTTTCATGGAGCAGTCCGTTAACACTGTCTTTGAGGATTCTGAGAAGGGCTTCTTTAGACCACTTTGAGGCCTACGCTGATAAAGGAAATTTCATCCGTTCAAACCGTGAAAGAAGCTTTCTGAGAAATTTCTTTCTGATCTGTGAGTTCATCTCACAGAGTTACAACCTCTGCCTCAAGAAGCAGTTTGCTAACACTCTTTTCGTGGAATCTGCAAAGTGATATTTGGGAGCCTATTGGGGCCCATGGTGATAACGGAAATATCCTCACATAATAACTAAAGAGAAGCTTTCTGAGAAACTTCATTGCCATGTGTGAATGCAACTCACAGAGTTACACGTTTCTCTTCAGTGATCAGTTTGTTAGCACAGTTTTCTGGAAATCTGCAATTAGATACTTCATAGCGCAATGAACATAACAGTGAGAAATGAAATATCCAGAGATGAAAACTAGAAAGAAGCTTTCTTAGAAACTTCTTGGTGATGTGTGAATTCATCTCACAGAGTTACACTTACGTTTCGTGGAGCAGTCCGTTAACACTGTCTTTGAGGATTCTGAGAAGGGCTTCTTTAGACCACTTTGAGGCCTACGCTGATAAAGGAAATTTCATACGTTCAAACCGTGAAAGAAGCTTTCTGAGAAACTTCTTTCTGATCTGTGAGTTCATCTCACAGAGTTACAACCTCTGCCTCAAGAAGCAGTTTGCTAACACTCTTTTCGTGGAATCTGCAAAGTGATATTTGGGAGCCTATTGGGGCCAATGGTGATAAAGGAAATATCCTCACATAATAACTAAAGAGAAGCTTTCTGAGAAACTGCATTGCCATGTGTGAATGCAACTCACAGAGTTACACTATCTCTTCAGTGATCAGTTTGTTAGCACAGTTTTCTGGAAATCTGCAATTAGATACTTCATAGCGCAATGAACATTACAGTGACAAAGGAAATATCCAGAGATGAAAACTAGAAAGAAGCTTTCTTAGAAACTTCTTGGTGATGTGTGAATTCATCTCACAGAGTTACACTTATGTTTCGTGGAGCAGTCCATTAACACTGTCTTTGAGGAATCTGAGAAGGGCTTCTTTGGATCACATTGAGGCCTACGCTGATAAAGGAAATTTCATCCGTTCAAACCGTGAAAGAAGCTTTCTGAGAAACTTCTTTCTGATCTGTGAGTTCATCTCACAGAGTTACAACCTCTGCCTCAAGAAGCAGTTTGCTAACACTCTTTTCGTGGAATCTGCAAAGTGATATTTGGGAGCCTATTGGGGCCCATGGTAATAAAGGAAATATCCTCACATAATAACTAAAGAGAAGCTTTCTGAGAAACTGCATTGCCATGTGTGAATGCAACTCACAGACTTACGCCAGTGTTCTTTGGAGCCGTTTCTTTGGACGGTTTCCGTGGATTCTGAGAAGTGATATTTCAGATAGCTTTGAAGAATAGAAGGAGAAAGGAAATATCCTTCAAGAGAAAGCGGAACCAAGCTTTGTGAGAAACTGCTTTGTGATATGTGAATTCATTTCACAGTGTTCTATCACCCGTTCTCGGGGGAGTTTCCTAGCACTCATTTTGAGGAATCTCAGATGTGATGTCTTGGATATCGTTGAATCGCATGCTGAATAAGGAACTATCCTCAGAGAAACCTGCAGAGAAGGCTTCTCAAAAACTTCTTTGTTGTGGGTGAATTCAGCCCACAGATGTCCATCATTGTTTCCACTGAGAAACTCGCTAGCAGAATTTTCGCAGAATCTGCAATAGGACACACGGTGGCGCTCGAAGACCACAAATAACCTCGTCTTACTAAAGAAAGAAGCTTTCTGAGAAACGCTATGTGATGTGTGAATTCAACTCACTAAGTTGCAGCGGTATTTCGTGGGGCCGTGGCCTAGGCCTATTTGTGTGGAATCTGAGAACAGATATTCCCGATCCCTTTGAAAACAATGGGGCCAATGGAAACATCTTCCAATAAAAAGGAGAAAGAAGCTTTCTGAGAAACTTCTTTCTGATCTGTGAGTTCATCTCACAGAGTTACAACCTCTGCCTCAAGAAGCAGTTTGCTAACACTCTTTTCGTGGAATCTGCAAAGTGATATTTGGGAGCCTATTGGGGCCCATGGTAATAAAGGAAATATCCTCACATAATAACTAAAGAGAAGCTTTCTGAGAAACTGCATTGCCATGTGTGAATGCAACTCACAGACTTACGCCAGTGTTCTTTGGAGCCGTTTCTTTGGACTGTTTCCGTGGATTCTGAGAAGTGATATTTCAGATAGCTTTGAAGAATAGAAGGAGAAAGGAAATATCCTTCAAGAGAAAGCGGAACCAAGCTTTGTGAGAAACTGCTTTGTGATATGTGAATTCATTTCACAGTGTTCTATCACCCGTTCTCGGGGGAGTTTCCTAGCACTCATTTTGAGGAATCTCAGATGTGATGTCTTGGATATCGTTGAATCGCATGCTGAATAAGGAACTATCCTCAGAGAAACCTGCAGAGAAGGCTTCTCAAAAACTTCTTTGTTGTGGGTGAATTCAGCCCACAGATGTCCATCATTGTTTCCACTGAGAAACTCGCTAGCAGAATTTTCGCAGAATCTGCAATAGGACACACGGTGGCGCTCCAAGACCACAAATAACCTCGTCTTACTAAAGAAAGAAGCTTTCTGAGAAACGCTATGTGATGTGTGAATTCAACTCACTAAGTTGCAGCGGTATTTCGTGGGGCCGTGGCCTAGGCCTATTTGTGTGGAATCTGAGAACAGATATTCCCGATCCCTTTGAAAACAATGGGGCCAATGGAAACATCTTCCAATAAAAATGAGAAAGAAGCTTTCTGAGAAACTTCTTTCTGATATGTGAGTTCATCTCACAGAGTTACAACCTCTGCCTCAAGAAGCAGTTTGCTAACACTCTTTTCGTGGAATCTGCAAAGTGATATTTGGGAGCCTATTGGGGCCCATGGTAATAAAGGAAATATCCTCACATAATAACTAAAGAGAAGCTTTCTGAGAAACTGCATTGCCAAGTGTGAATGCAACCCACAGAGTTACACGTTTCTCTTCAGTGATCAGTTTGTTAGCACAGTTTTCTGGAAATCTGCAATTAGATACTTCATAGCGCAATGAACATTACAGTGACAAATGAAATATCCAGAGATGAAAACTAGAAAGAAGCTTTCTTAGAAACTTCTTGGTGATGTGTGAATTCATCTCACAGAGTTACACTTATGTTTCGTGGAGCAGTCCATTAACACTGTCTTTGAGGAATCTGAGAAGGGCTTCTTTGGATCACATTGAGGCCTACGCTGATAAAGGAAATTTCATCCGTTCAAACAGTGAAAGAAGCTTTCTGAGAAACTTCTTTCTGATCTGTGAGTTCATCTCACAGAGTTACAACCTCTGCCTCAAGAAGCAGTTTGCTAACACTCTTTTCATGGAATCTGCAAAGTGATATTTGAGAGCCTATTGGGGCCCATGGTGATAAAGGAAATATCCTCACATAATAACTAAAGAGAAGCTTTCTGAGAAACTGCATTGCCATGTGTGAATGCAACTCACAGAGTTACACTATCTCTTCAGTGATCAGTTTGTTAGCACAGTTTTCTGGAAATCTGCAATTAGATACTTCATAGCGCAATGAACATTACAGTGACAAAGGAAATATCCACAGATGAAAACTAGAAAGAAGCTTTCTTAGAAACTTCTTGGTGATGTGTGAATTCATCTCACAGAGTTACACTTATGTTTCGTGGAGCAGTCCATTAACACTGTCTTTGAGGAATCTGAGAAGGGCTTCTTTGGATCATATTGAGGCCTGCGCTGATAAAGGAAATTTCATCCGTTCAAAACGTGAAAGAAGCTTTCTGAGAAACTTCTTTCTGATCTGTGAGTTCATCTCACAGAGTTACAACCTCTGCCTCAAGAAGCAGTTTGCTAACACTCTTTTCGTGGAATCTGCAAAGTGATATTTGGGAGCCTATTGGGGCCCATGGTTATAAAGGAAATATCCTCACATAATAACTAAAGAGAAGCTTTCTGAGAAACTGCATTGCCAATGTGTGAATGCAACTCACAGAGTTACACGTTTCTCTTCAGTGATCAGTTTGTTAGCACAGTTTTCTGGAAATCTGCAATTAGATACTTCATAGCGCAATGAACATTACAGTGACAAAGGAAATATCCAGAGATGAAAACTAGAAAGAAGCTTCTTAGAAACTTCTTGGTGATGTGTGAATTCATCTCACAGAGTTACACTTATGTTTCGTGGAGCAGTCCATTAACACTGTCTTTGAGGAATCTGAGAAGGGCTTCTTTGGATCACTATTGAGGCCTACGCTGATAAAGGAAATTTCATCCGTTCAAAACGTGAAAGAAGCTTTCTGAGAAACTTCTTTCTGATCTGTGAGTTCATCTCACAGAGTTACAACCTCTGCCTCAAGAAGCAGTTTGCTAACACTCTTTTCGTGGAATCTGCAAAGTGATATTTGGGAGCCTATTGGGGCCCATGGTATAAAGGAAATATCCTCACATAATAACTAAAGAGAAGCTTTCTGAGAAACTGCATTGCCAAGTGTGAATGCAACTCACAGAGTTACACGTTTCTCTTCAGTGATCAGTTTGTTAGCACAGTTTTCTGGAAATCTGCAATTAGATACTTCATAGCGCAATGAACATTACAGTGACAAAGGAAATATCCAGAGATGAAAACTAGAAAGAAGCTTTCTTAGAAACTTCTTGGTGATGTGTGAATTCATCTCACAGAGTTACACTTATGTTTCGTGGAGCAGTCCATTAACACTGTCTTTGAGGAATCTGAGAAGGGCTTCTTTGGATCACTATTGAGGCCTACGCTGATAAAGGAAATTTCATCCGTTCAAAACGTGAAAGAAGCTTTCTCAGAAACTTCTTTCTGATCTGTGAGTTCATCTCACAGAGTTACAACCTCTGCCTCAAGAAGCAGTTTGCTAACACTCTTTTCGTGGAATCTGCAAAGTGATATTTGGGAGCCTATTGGGGCCCATGGTAATAACGGAAATATCCTCACATAATAACTAAAGAGAAGCTTTCTGAGAAACTGCATTGCCATGTGTGAATGCAACTCACAGAGTTACACGTTTCTCTTCAGTGATCAGTTTGTTAGCACAGTTTTCTGGAAATCTGCAATTAGATACTTCATAGCGCAATGAACATAACAGTGAGAAATGAAATATCCAGAGATGAAAACTAGAAAGAAGCTTTCTTAGAAACTTCTTGGTGATGTGTGAATTCATCTCACAGAGTTACACTTACGTTTCGTGGAGCAGTCCGTTAACACTGTCTTTGAGGATTCTGAGAAGGGCTTCTTTAGACCACTTTGAGGCCTACGCTGATAAAGGAAATTTCATACGTTCAAACCGTGAAAGAAGCTTTCTGAGAAACTTCTTTCTGATCTGTGAGTTCATCTCACAGAGTTACAACCTCTGCCTCAAGAAGCAGTTTGCTAACACTCTTTTCGTGGAATCTGCAAAGTGATATTTGGGAGCCTATTGGGGCCAATGGTGATAAAGGAAATATCCTCACATAATAACTAAAGAGAAGCTTTCTGAGAAACTGCATTGCCATGTGTGAATGCAACTCACAGAGTTACACTATCTCTTCAGTGATCAGTTTGTTAGCACAGTTTTCTGGAAATCTGCAATTAGATACTTCATAGCGCAATGAACATTACAGTGACAAAGGAAATATCCAGAGATGAAAACTAGAAAGAAGCTTTCTTAGAAACTTCTTGGTGATGTGTGAATTCATCTCACAGAGTTACACTTATGTTTCGTGGAGCAGTCCATTAACACTGTCTTTGAGGAATCTGAGAAGGGCTTCTTTGGATCACATTGAGGCCTACGCTGATAAAGGAAATTTCATCCGTTCAAACCGTGAAAGAAGCTTTCTGAGAAACTTCTTTCTGATCTGTGAGTTCATCTCACAGAGTTACAACCTCTGCCTCAAGAAGCAGTTTGCTAACACTCTTTTCGTGGAATCTGCAAAGTGATATTTGGGAGCCTATTGGGGCCCATGGTAATAAAGGAAATATCCTCACATAATAACTAAAGAGAAGCTTTCTGAGAAACTGCATTGCCATGTGTGAATGCAACTCACAGACTTACGCCAGTGTTCTTTGGAGCCGTTTCTTTGGACTGTTTCCGTGGATTCTGAGAAGTGATATTTCAGATAGCTTTGAAGAATAGAAGGAGAAAGGAAATATCCTTCAAGAGAAAGCGGAACCAAGCTTTGTGAGAAACTGCTTTGTGATATGTGAATTCATTTCACAGTGTTCTATCACCCGTTCTCGGGGGAGTTTCCTAGCACTCATTTTGAGGAATCTCAGATGTGATGTCTTGGATATCGTTGAATCGCATGCTGAATAAGGAACTATCCTCAGAGAAACCTGCAGAGAAGGCTTCTCAAAAACTTCTTTGTTGTGGGTGAATTCAGCCCACAGATGTCCATCATTGTTTCCACTGAGAAACTCGCTAGCAGAATTTTCGCAGAATCTGCAATAGGACACACGGTGGCGCTCGAAGACCACAAATAACCTCGTCTTACTAAAGAAAGAAGCTTTCTGAGAAACGCTATGTGATGTGTGAATTCAACTCACTAAGTTGCAGCGGTATTTCGTGGGGCCGTGGCCTAGGCCTATTTGTGTGGAATCTGAGAACAGATATTCCCGATCCCTTTGAAAACAATGGGGCCAATGGAAACATCTTCCAATAAAAAGGAGAAAGAAGCTTTCTGAGAAACTTCTTTCTGATCTGTGAGTTCATCTCACAGAGTTACAACCTCTGCCTCAAGAAGCAGTTTGCTAACACTCTTTTCGTGGAATCTGCAAAGTGATATTTGGGAGCCTATTGGGGCCCATGGTAATAAAGGAAATATCCTCACATAATAACTAAAGAGAAGCTTTCTGAGAAACTGCATTGCCATGTGTGAATGCAACTCACAGACTTACGCCAGTGTTCTTTGGAGCCGTTTCTTTGGACTGTTTCCGTGGATTCTGAGAAGTGATATTTCAGATAGCTTTGAAGAATAGAAGGAGAAAGGAAATATCCTTCAAGAGAAAGCGGAACCAAGCTTTGTGAGAAACTGCTTTGTGATATGTGAATTCATTTCACAGTGTTCTATCACCCGTTCTCGGGGGAGTTTCCTAGCACTCATTTTGAGGAATCTCAGATGTGATGTCTTGGATATCGTTGAATCGCATGCTGAATAAGGAACTATCCTCAGAGAAACCTGCAGAGAAGGCTTCTCAAAAACTTCTTTGTTGTGGGTGAATTCAGCCCACAGATGTCCATCATTGTTTCCACTGAGAAACTCGCTAGCAGAATTTTCGCAGAATCTGCAATAGGACACACGGTGGCGCTCCAAGACCACAAATAACCTCGTCTTACTAAAGAAAGAAGCTTTCTGAGAAACGCTATGTGATGTGTGAATTCAACTCACTAAGTTGCAGCGGTATTTCGTGGGGCCGTGGCCTAGGCCTATTTGTGTGGAATCTGAGAACAGATATTCCCGATCCCTTTGAAAACAATGGGGCCAATGGAAACATCTTCCAATAAAATGAGAAAGAAGCTTTCTGAGAAACTTCTTTCTGATCTGTGAGTTCATCTCACAGAGTTACAACCTCTGCCTCAAGAAGCAGTTGCTAACACTCTTTTCGTGGAATCTGCAAAGTGATATTTGGGAGCCTATTGGGGCCCATGGTAATAAAGGAAATATCCTCACATAATAACTAAAGAGAAGCTTTCTGAGAAACTGCATTGCCAAGTGTGAATGCAACCCACAGAGTTACACGTTTCTCTTCAGTGATCAGTTTGTTAGCACAGTTTTCTGGAAATCTGCAATTAGATACTTCATAGCGCAATGAACATTACAGTGACAAATGAAATATCCAGAGATGAAAACTAGAAAGAAGCTTTCTTAGAAACTTCTTGGTGATGTGTGAATTCATCTCACAGAGTTACACTTATGTTTCGTGGAGCAGTCCATTAACACTGTCTTTGAGGAATCTGAGAAGGGCTTCTTTGGATCACATTGAGGCCTACGCTGATTAAAGGAAATTTCATCCGTTCAAACCGTGAAAGAAGCTTTCTGAGAAACTTCTTTCTGATCTGTGAGTTCATCTCACAGAGTTACAACCTATGCCTCAAGAAGCAGTTTGCTAACACTCTTTTCATGGAATCTGCAAAGTGATATTTGAGAGGCCTATTGGGGCCCATGGTGATAAAGGAAATATCCTCACATAATAACTAAAGAGAAGCTTTCTGAGAAACTGCATTGCCATGTGTGAATGCAACTCACAGAGTTACACTATCTCTTCAGTGATCAGTTTGTTAGCACAGTTTCTAGGAAATCTGCAATTAGATACTTCATAGCGCAATGAACATTACAGTGACAAAGGAAATATCCACAGATGAAACTAGAAGAAGCTTTCTTAGAACTTCTTGGTGATGTGTGAATTCATCTCACAGAGTTACACTTATGTTTCGTGGAGCAGTCCATTAACACTGTCTTTGAGGAATCTGAGAAGGGCTTCTTTGGATCATATTGAGGCCTGCGCTGATAAAGGAAATTTCATCCGTTCAAAACGTGAAAGAAGCTTTCTGAGAAACTTCTTTCTGATCTGTGAGTCATCTCACAGAGTTACAACCTCTGCCTCAAGAAGCAGTTTGCTAACACTCTTTTCGTGGAATCTGCAAAGTGATATTTGGGAGCCTATTGGGGCCCATGGTTATAAAGGAAATATCCTCACATAATAACTAAAAGAAGCTTCTGAGAAACTGCATTGCCAAGTGTGAATGCAACCCACAGAGTTACACGTTTCTCTTCAGTGATCAGTTTGTTTAGCACAGTTTTCTGGAAATCTGCAATTAGATACTTCATAGCCGCAATGAACATTACAGTGACAAAGGAAATATCCAGAGATGAAAACTAGAAAGAAGCTTTCTTAGAAACTTCTTGGTGATGTGTGAATTCATCTCACAGAGTTACACTTATGTTTCGTGGAGCAGTCCGTTAACACTGTCTTTGAGGAATCTGAGAAGGGCTTCTTTAGACCACTTTGAGGCCTACGCTGATAAAGGAAATTTCATCCGTTCAAACCGTGAAAGAAGCTTTCGAGAAACTTCTTTCTGATCTGTGAGTTCATCTCACAGAGTTACAACCTCTGCCTCAAGAAGCAGGCTAACACTCTTTTCGTGGAATCTGCAAAGTGATATTTGGGCCTATTGGGGCCCATGGT
>NW_022144647.1:0-104849 GCF_007565055.1 Rhinopithecus roxellana
TTCCTTTGTCACCGTAAGGTTCATTGCGTTCAGCAGTATCCCATTGCAGATTTCTTAGAAAACTGTGTTAGGAAACTGAACACTGAGGAGAAAACACAAGGTAACAGATTTATCAAATTGTTCCAAGAAGGGAAGTTTGGAACTCTGTGTGACGAAGTCACACATTAGAAAGCAATCTCTCAGAAAGCTTCTCTCTACTTATTATCTCAGGATATTTCCTTTTCACCATGGGCCCCTAAGGGCTCCCAAATCTTGTTTGGCAGATTCCATGAAAAGAGTGTTAGCAAACTGCCTCCTGAGAACTAAGCTGTAACTCCGTGAGAGGAATTCACAGATCACAAAGAAACTTTCTCAGAAAGCTTCTTTCACGTTTGAACGGGTGATATTTCCTTTACCAGCGTAGGCCTCAATGCGATCCAAAGAGGTCCTTCTCAGGTTCCTCAAAGACAGTATTAATGGACTGATGCATGAAACAGAGGTGTAATTCTGTGAGATGAATTCCCACAGCACCAGGAAGTTTCTATGAAAGCTTCTTTCTAGTTTTCATCTGAGGATATTTCCTTTGTCACCATAAGCTTCATTGTGTTCAGAAGTATCTCATTGTAGATTTCCAGAAAACTGTGTTAGCAAACTGAACACTGAGAGAAACGTGTAAATCTGTGAGGTGCATTCACACGTTGAAATGCAGTTCTCAAAAGGCTTCTTTCCAGTTTTGAATCTGAGGATATTTACTTTTTCATCAAGGGCCCCTATGGGCTCCCAAATCTCATTTGGCATATTCCACGAAAAGAGTGTTAGCAAACTGCCTCCTGAGAACTAAGCTGTAACTGCGTGAGAGGAATTCACAGATCACAACGAAGTTTCTCAGAAAGGTTCTTTAACGTTTTGAACGGGTGATATTTCCTTTACCGGCGTAGGCCTCAATGCGATCCAAAGAGTCCTGCTCAGGTTCCTCAAAGACAGTGTTAATGGACTCCTGCATGAAACATAGGTGTAATTCTGTGAGATGAATTCACACATCACCAAGAAGTTGTAAGAAACCTTCTGTCTAGTTTTCATCTGATTATATTTCCTTTGTCACCGTAAGCTTCATTGCCTTAAGAGGTATCCCACTGCAGAATTCCAGAAAACTTAGTTAGCACACTAATCATTGAAGAGAAACTTGTAGCTCGGTGAGTTGCATTCACTCATGGCAATGCAGTGTCTCAGAAAGCTTCTTTCCAGTTTTGATCTGAGGATATTTCATTTTTCACCACAGCCCTCAATGAGCTTCAAAATATACCTTGCACAATCCACGAGAACAGTGTTAGCAAACTGTTCCCAGAAGGGATGGGTGGAACTCTGTGTGCTGAAGTCACACATCAGAAAGCAATCTCTCAGAAAGCTTCTCTCTAGTCATTATGTGAGGATATTTCCTTTTTCATCAAGGGCCGCTTTCGGTCCCAAATATCACTTTCTATATTCCATGAAAAGGCAGTTCGCAAACTGCTTCCTGAAGTCTAAGTTATAAGTCTGTGAGATGAACTCACAGATCAGAACGAAGTTTCTCAGAAAGCTTCTTTCACGTTTGAACGGAAGAAATTTCCTTTATCAGCATAGGCCTCAATGCGATCCAAGGAAGCCCTTCTCAGTTTCCTCAAAGACAGTGTTAATGGACTGCTCCACGAAACATAAGTGTAACTCTGTGAGATGAATTCACACATCACCAAGAAGTTTCTAAGAAAGCTTCTTTCTAGTTTTCATCTTAGGATATTTTCTTTGTCACCATAAGCTTCATTGCGCTAAGAGGTATCCCATTGCAGAATTCCAGAAAACTTAGTTAGCACACTCATCACTGAAGAGAAACGTGTAACTCTGTGAGTTGCATTCACACATGACAATGCAGTTTCACAGAAAGCTTCTCTTTAGTTATGATGTGAGGATATTTCCTTTTTCACCATAGCCCTCAATGAGCTCCCAACTATACATTTGCAGAATCCACGACAACAGTGTTAGCAAACTGTTCCAAGAAGGGAAGGGTGGAACTCTGTGTGATGAAGTCACACATCAGAAAGCAATCTCTCAGAAAACTTCTCTCTAGTTATTATGTGAGGATATTTCCTTTTTTACCATGGGTCACTAGGGGCTCCCAAATATCACTTTCCAGATTCCACGAAAAGAGTGTTAGCAAACTGCTTCCTGAAATCTAAGTTATAAGACTTTGAGATTAACTCACAGATCAGAAAGAAGTTTCTCAGAAGGCTTCTTTCACGTTTTGAATGCATGAAATTTCCTTTATCAGCGTAGGCCTCAATGCAATCCAAGGAAGCCCTTCTCAGGTTCCTCAAAGACAGTGTTAATTTACTGTTTCACGAAACATAACTGTAACTCTGTGAGCTGAATTCACACATCACCAAGAAGTTTCTAAGAAAGTTTCTTTCTACTTTTCATCTGAGGATATTTCCTTTGTCACCGTAAGTTTCTTTGCCCTAAGAGGCATCCCATTGCTGATTTCCAGAAAAGTTAGTTAACAAACTGATCACTGAAGAGAAACTTGAAACTTTGTGAGTTGCAGTCACTCATGGCAATGCAGTTTCTCAGAAGGTTTTTTCCAGTTTTGATCTGAGGATATTTCCTTTTTCACGATAGCCCTCAATGAGCTCCCAAATATACTTTTGCAGAATACACGACAACAGTGTTAGCAAACTGTTCCAAGAAGGGAAGGGTGGAACTTTGTGTGATGAAGTCACACGTCAGAAAGCAATCTCTCAGAAAGCTTTTCTCTAGTTATTATGTGAGGATATTTTCTGTTTTCCCCATGTGCCCCTACGGGCTCCCAAATATCAGTTTCCAGAATCCACGAAAAGAGTGTTCGCACACTGCTTCCTGAAGTCTAAGTTATATGTCACTGAGATGAACTCACAGATCAGAAAGAAGTTTCTCAGAAAGCTTCTCTTTCGTTATTATGTGAGGATATTTCCTTTTTCACGATAGCCCTCAATGAGCTCTCAAATATACTTTTGCAGAATACACGACAAAAGTGTTAGCAAACTGTTCCAAGAAGGGAAGGGTGGAACTCTGTGTGATGAAGTCACACATCAGAAAGAAATCTCTCAGAAAGCTTCTCTCTAGTTATTCTGTGAGGATATTTCCTTTTTCACCATGGGCCCCTAGGGGCTCCCAAATATCACTTTCCAGAATCCACGGAAAGAGTGTTCGCCAACTGCTTCCTGAAGTCTAAGTTATTCGTCTGTGAGACGAACTCACAGATCAGAAAGAAGTTTCTCAGAAAGCTTCTTTCAGGTTTTGAACGGATGAAATTTCCTTTATCAGCGTAGGCCACAATGCGATCCAAGGAAGCCCTTTTCAGTTTCCTCAAAGACAGTCTTATTGGACTGCTCCACGAAACAGAAGTGTAACTCTGTGAGATGAATTCTCACATCACCAAGAAGTTTCTAAGAAAGCTCCTTTCTAGGTTTCATCTGAGGATATTTCCTTTGTCACCGTAAGCTTCATTGCGCTAAGAGGTATCCCATTGCAGATTTCCAGAAAAATTAGTTAGCAAACTAATCACTGAAGAGAAACGTGTACCTCAGTGAGTTGCATTCACTCATGGCAATGCAGTTTCTCAGAACGCTTCTTTCCAGTTTTGATCTGAGGATATTTCCTTTTACACCATAGCCCTCAATGAGCTCCCAAATATACCTTTGCAGAATCCACGACAACAGTGTTAGCAAACTGTTCCAAGAAAGGAAGGGGGGAACTCTGTGTGATGAAGTCACACATCAGAAAGCAATCTCTCAGAAAGCTTCTCTCTAGTTATTATGTGAGGATATCTCCTTTTTCATCATGGGCCCCTATGGGATCCCAAATATCACTTTCCATAATCCACGAAAAGAGTGTTCGCAAACTGCTTCCTGATGTCTAAGTTATACATCTGTGAGATGAACTCACAGATCAGAGAGAAGTTTCTCAGAAAGCTTCTCTCACGTTTTGAACGGATGAAACTTACTTTAACAGCGTAGGCCTCAATGCCATCCAAGGAAGCCCTTCTCAGGTTCCTCAAGGACAGTGTTAATGGACTGCTACACGAAACATAAGTGTATCTCTGTGAGATGAATTCACACATCACCAAGAATTTTCTAAGGAAGCTTCTTTCTAGTTTTCATCTGAGAATATTTCCTTTGTCACCGTAGGCTTCATTGCGCTAAGAGGTATACCATTGCAGATTTCCAGAAAATTTAGTTAGCATACTGATCACTGAAGAGAAACGTGTAACTCTGTGAGTTGCATTCACACATGGCAATGCAGATTCTCAGAAAGCTTCTCTTTAGTTATTATGTGAGGATATTTCCTTTTTCACCATAGCCCTCAATGAGCTCCCAAATATACCTTTGCAGTATCCACGACAACAGTGTTAGCAAACTGTTCCAAGAAGGGAAGGGTGGAACTCTGTTTGATGAAGTCACACATCCGAAAGCAATCTCTCAGAAAGCTTCTCTCTAGTTATAATGTGAGGATATTTCCTTTTTCACCATGGGCCCCTATGGCCTCCGAAATATCACTTTAGATTCCACGAAAAGAGTGTTAGCAAACTGCTTCCTGAAGTCTAAGTTATAAGTCAGTGAGATGAACTCACAGATCAGAAAAAAGTTTCTCAGAAAGCTTCTTTCATGTTTTGAACGGATGAAATTTCCTTTATCAGCGTAGGCCTCATTGCGAACCAAAGAAGCCGTTCTCAGATTCCTCAAAGACAATGTTAATGGACTGTTCCACGAAACATAAGTGTAACTCTGTGTGATGAATTCACACATCACCAAGAAGTTTCTAAGAAAGCTTCTTTCTAGTTTTCATCTGAGGATATTTCCTTTGTCACTGTAAGCTTCATTGCCTTAAGAGGTATCCCACTGCAGAATTCCAGAAAACTTAGTTAGCACACTGATCACTGAAGAGAAACGTGTAACTCTGTGAGTTGCATTCACACATGGCAATGCAGTTTCTCAGAACGCTTCTTTCCAGTTTTGATCTGAGGATATTTCATTTGTCACCATAGCCCTCAATGAGCTTCAAAATATACCTTTGCAGTATCCACGAAAACAGTGTTAGCAAACTGTTCCAAGAAGGGAAGGGTGGAACTTTGTGTGATGAAGTCACACATCGGAAAGCAATCTCTCAGAAAGCTTCTCTCTAGTTATTATGTGAGGATATTTCCTTTTTCATCCTGGGCCCCTATGGGCTCCCAAATATGCCTTTCCAGAATCCATGAAAAGAGTGTTAGCAAACTGCTTCCTGAAGTCTAAGTTATAAGTCTGTGACATGAACTCACAGATAAGAAAGAAGTTTCTCAGAAGGCTTCTTTCACGTTGTGAAAGGATGAAATATCCTTTATCTGCGTAGGCCTCAATCCGATTCGAGGAAGCTCTTCTCAGGTTCCTCAAGGACAGTGTTAATTGACTGCTCCACGAAACATAAGTGTAACTCTGAGAGATGAATTCACACATCACCAAGAAGTTTCTAAGAAAGCTTCTTTCTAGATTCATCTGAGGATACTTCCTTTGTCACCGTAAGCTTTATTGCGCTAAGAGGTATCCCATTGCAGATTTCCCGAAAACTTAGTTAGCAAACTGATCACTGAAGAGAAACTTGTAACTCGGTGAGTTGCATTCACTCATGGCAATGCAGTTTCTCAGAAGGCTTCTTTCCAGTTTTGATCTGAGGATATTTCATTTTTCACCATAGCCCTCAATGAGCTTCAAAATATACCTTTGCAGAATCCACGAGAACAGTGTTAGCAAACTGTTCCCAGAAGGGATGGGTGGAACTCTGTGTGCTGAAGTCACACATCAGAAAGTAATCTCTCAGAAAGCTTCTCTCTAGTCATTATGTGAGGATATTTCCTTTTTCATCAAGGGCCCCTTTCGGGTCCCAAATATCACTTTCTATATTCCACGAAAAGGCAGTTCGCAAACTGCTTCCTGAAGTCTAAGTTATAAGTCTGCGAGATGAGCTCACAGATCAGAAAGAAGTTTCTCAGAAGGCTTCTTTCACGTTTTGAACGGATGATATTTCCTTTATCAGCGTAGGCCTCAATGCGATCCAAGGAAGCCGTTCTCAGTTTCCTCAAAGACAGTGTTAATGGGCTGCTCCACGAAACATAAGTGTAACTCTATGAGATGAATTCACACATCACCAAGAAGTTTCTATGAAAGCTTCTTTCTAGATTCATCTGACTATACTTCCTTTGTCACCGTAAGCTTCATTGCGCTAACAGGTATCCCATTGCAGATTTCCAGAAAACTTAGTTAGCAAACTGATCACTGAAGAGAGTCGTGTAACTCTGTGAGTTGCATTCATTCATGGCAATGCATTTTCTCAGAAGGCTTCTTTCCAGTTTTCATCTGAGGATATTTCCTTTTTCACCATAGCCCTCAATGAGCTCCCAAATATACCTTTGCAGAATCCACGACAACAGTATAAGGAAATTGAAGGCAGACATCAGAAAGCAATCTCTCAGAAAGCTTCTCTCTAGTTATTATGTGAGGATATTTCCTTTTTCATCATGGGCCCCTATGGGCTCCCAAATATCACTTTCCAGAATCCACAGAAAGAGTGTTAGCGAACTGCTTCCTGGAGTCTAAGTTATAAGTCTGTGAAATGAACTCACAGATCAGAAAGAAGTTTCTCAGAAGGCTTCTTTCACGTTTTGAACGGATGAAATTTCCTTTCTCAGCGTAGTCCTCAATGCGATCCAAGGAAGCCCTTCTCATGTTCCTCAAAGATAGTGGTAATGGACTGCTCCACGAAATATAAGTGTAACTCTGTGAGATGAATTCACACATCACCAAGAAGTTTCTAAGAAACCTTCTTTCTACTTTTCGTATGAGGATATTTCCTTTGTCACCATAAGCTCCATTGCGCTAGGAGGTATAGCATTGCAGATTTCCAGAAAACTTAGTTAGCAAACTGATCACTGAGAGAAACGTGTAACTCTGTGAGTTGCAATCACTCATTGCAATGCAGTTTCTCAGAAGGCTTCTTTCCATTTTTGATCTGAGGATATTTCCTTTTCCACCATAGCCCTCTAACCGCTCCCAAATATACCATTGCAAAATCCACGACAACAGTGTTAGCAAACTGTTCCAAGAAGGGAAGGGTGGAACTGTGTGTGATGAAGTCACACATCAGAAAGCAATCTCTAAGAAAGCTTCTCTCTAGTTATTATGTGAGGATATTTCCTTTTTCACCATGGGCCCGTATGGACTACCAAATATCACTCTCCAGATTCCACGAAAAGAGTGTTTGCAACCTGCTTCCTGAAGTCTATGTTATAAGTCTGTGAGATGAACTCACAGATCAGAACGAAGTTTCTCAGAAAGCTTCTTTCACGTTTGAACGGAAGAAATTTCCTTTCTCAGCGTAGTCCTCAATGCGATCCAACGAAGCCCTTCTCATGTTCCTCAAATATAGTGGTAATGGACTGCTCCACGAAATATAAGTGTAACTCTGTGAGATGAATTCACACATCAGCAAGAAGTTTCTAAGAAACCTTCTTTCTAGTTTTCATATGAGGATATTTCCTTTGTCACCGTCAGCTTCATTGCGCTAGGAGGTATAGCATTGCAGATTTCCAGAAAACTTAGTTAGCAAACTGATCACTGAAGAGAAACGTGTAACTCTGTGAGTTGCAATCACTCATTGCAATGCAGTTTCTCAGAAGGCTTCTTTCCATTTTTGATCTGAGGATATTTCCTTTTTCACCATAGCCCTGTAACCGCTCCCAAATATACCATTGCAAAATCCACGACAACAGTGTTAGCAAACTGTTCCAAGAAGGGAAGGGTGGAACTCTGTGTGATGAAGTAACACATCAGAAAGCAATCTCTCAGAAAGCTTCTCTCTAGTTATTATGTGAGGATATTTCCTTTTTCACCATGGGCCCCTATGGACTACCAAATATCACTCTCCAGATTCCACGAAAAGAGTGTTTACAACCTGCTTCCTGAAGTCTATGTTATAAGTCTGTGAGATGAACTCACAGATCAGAACGAAGTTTCTCAGAAAGCTTCTTTCACGTTTGAACGGAAGAATTTCCTTTATCAGCATAGGCCTCAATGCGATCCAAGGAAGCCCTTCTCAGGTTCCTCAAAGACAGTGTTAATGGACTGCTCCACGAAACATAAGTGTAACTCTGTGAGATGAATTCACACATCACCAAGAAGTTTCTAAGAAAGCTTCTTTCTAGTTTTCATCTTAGGATATTTTCTTTGTCACCATAAGCTTCATTGCGCTAAGAGGTATCCCATTGCAGAATTCCAGAAAACTTAGTTAGCACACTCATCACTGAAGAGAAACGTGTAACTCTGTGAGTTGCATTCACACATGACAATGCAGTTTCACAGAAAGCTTCTCTTTAGTTATGATGTGAGTATATTTCCTTTTTCACCATAGCCCTCAATGAGCTCCCAACTATACATTTGCAGAATCCACGACAACAGTGTTAGCAAACTGTTCCAAGAAGGGAAGGGTGGAACTCTGTGTGATGAAGTCACACATCAGAAAGCAATCTCTCCGAAAACTTCCCTCTAGTTATTATGTGAGGATATTTCCTTTTTTACCATGGGCCCCTAGGGGCTCCCAAATATCACTTTCCAGATTCCACGAAAAGAGTGTTAGCAAACTGCTTCCTGAAATCTAAGTTATAAGTCTTTGAGATTAACTCACAGATCAGAAAGAAGTTTCTCAGAAGGCTTCTTTCACGTTTTGAATGCATGAAATTTCCTTTATCAGCGTAGGCCTCAATGCAATCCAAGGAAGCCCTTCTCAGGATCCTCAAAGACAGTGTTAATTTACTGATTCACGAAACATAAGTGTAACTCTGTGAGCTGAATTCACACATCACCAAGAAGTTTCTAAGAAAGCTTCTCTCTACTTTTCATCTGAGGATATTTCCTTTGTCACCTTAAGTTTCTTTGCGCTAAGAGGCATCCCATTGCTGATTTCCAGAAAACTTAGTTAGCAAACTGATCACTGAAGAGAAACTTGAAACTTTGTGAGTTGCAGTCACTCATGGCAATGCAGTTTCTCAGAAGGCTTCTTTCCAGTTTTGATCTGAGGATATTTCCTTTTTCACCAGAGCCCTCAATGAGCTCTACAATATAGCTTAGCAGAATCCACGACAACAGTGTTGGCAAACTGTTCCAAGAAGGGAATGGTGGAACTCTGTGTGATGAAGTCACACATCAGAAAGCAATCTCTCAGAAAGCTTCTCTCTAGTTATTATGTGAGATATTTCCTTTTTCACCATGGGCCCCTATGGGCTCCCAAATATCACTTTCCAGAATCCACGAAAAGAGTGTTAGCAAACTCCTTCCTGAAGTCTCAGTTATAAGTCGGTGAGATGAACTCACAGATCAGAAAGAAGTCATCACTGGCCATCAGAGAAATGCAAATCAAAACCACAATGAGATACCATCTCACACCAGTTAGAATGGCAATCATTAAGAAGTCAGGAAACAACAGGTGTTGGAGAGGATGTGGAGAAATAGGAACACTTTTACACTGTTGGTGGGATTGTAAACTAGTTCAACCATTATGGAAAACAGTATGGCAATTCCTCAAGGATCTAGAACTAGATGTACCATATGACCCAGCCATCCCACTACTGGGTATATACCCAAAGGATTATAAATTAGTCTACTACAAAGACACATGTACACGTATGTTTATTGCGGCACTATTCACAATAGCAAAGACTTGGAATCAACCCAAATGTCCATCTGTGACAGACTGGTTTAAGAAAATGTGGCACATATACACCATGGAATACTGTGCAGCCATAAAAAAGGATGAGTTTGCGTCCTTTGTAGGGACATGGATGCAGCTGGAAACCATCATTCTTAGCAAACTATCACAAGAAGAGAAAACCAAACACCGCATGTTCTCACTCATAGGTGGGAACTGAACAATGAGATCACTTGGACTCGGGAAGGGGAACATCACACACTGGGGTCTATCATGGGGAGGGGGGAGTGTGGAGGAGGGAGGAATTGCATTGGGGAGTTATACATGATATAAATGATGTATTGATGGGTGCTGACGAGTTGATGGGTGCAGCACACCAACATGGCATAAGTATACATATGTAACAAACCTGCACGTTATGCACATGTACCCTAGAACTTAAAGTATAAAAAAAAAATGAAAAAAAAAAAAAAGAATCTGATGAAAGTTTTAGATCCCTTACTTGGAAAACACACCTTCACTGACAAATTAATTTATATCCCAAAGTCATCTGTAGAATCCAAGTGAGAAACAGTTATTATAGTAGAGGAATGCATCAGCACCCTTTGGGAGGAATTACAGCTTCTCTCCATGTGAACTCCAAACCATAGAGAGGGAGAGATTCTGGAATCTGCCTTATGCTCTGGGTGCGACATGCTCCTTCTTTTTCAATTATTCTAGATTAGAAATCATCTGGACAAACGAATAGCCATAGTGGTTATGAAAGGTGAGATTCTTGAGTACTTTCACATTCTGCATTATATATTTCTGCAAATATTTTCCTGTAAGCATGTATTACTATTTTAATCAGACACAACATAAAGAACAAAACCAAAGTTTGCATTACGGACAATAATAGATTTGCAAAATTTTGTGCATACAAAGATATTCACTGCTGTTTTGCTTGCAGTTCTCCTACATGGCCTCGGTAGAGGAGAGGCTAACTCAACTATGGTGCCTCCTTCACTGGATTGCTGTGTGGCTGCTAAAACACCTGCAGGGTACCTGTGAATGTGCCAAGAGAGCCTCAGATACATTGTTAGGAGAATAAAGCAAGATGTAAAATGGTGTAGAGGGTACTACAATTTTGTGGAGGGTAGAAAAAGGAATATTAGTTGATGCATCGAATACCTTTAGGAGGACCAGAAAAACCTGGCAAGAGTGATTGTCTCTAGAAGGTCTGAGCAGTAAGGGAGGCTTGCTGTTCACTCTGTACACATTCATACCTTTGAAATTTGTTCAATTTATGAATTACCTATTCAATAAATAGATAAAAATTTGTAAAAAAAAAAAAAAAAAAGAAGTTTCTCAGAAAGCTTCTTTCACGTTATGAACGGATGAAATTTCCTTTATCAGAGTAGGCCTCAATGCAATCCAAGGTAGCCCTTCTCAGGTTCCTCAAAGACAGAGTTATTGGACTGCTCCAAGAAACATAAGTGTAACTCTGTGAGATGAATTCACACATCACCAAGAAGTTTTTAAGAAAGCTTCCTTCTAGTTTTCATCTGTGGATATTTCCTCTGTCACCGTAAGGTTCATTGCGCTATGAAGAATCTAATTGCAGATTTCCAGAAAACTTAGTTAGGAAACTGATCACTGAAGAGAAACGTGTAACACTGTGTGTTGCATTCTTTCATGGCAATGCAGTTTCTCAGAAGGTTTTTTCCAGTTTTGATCTGAGGATATTTCCTTTTTCACGATAGCCCTTAATGAGCTCCCAAATATACTTTTGCAGAATACACGAAAACAGTGTTAGCAAACTGTTCCAAGAAGGGAAGGGTGGAACTCTGTGTGATGAAGTCACACGTCAGAAAGCAATCTCTCAGAAAGCTTTTCTCTAGTTATTATGTGAGGATATTTTCTATTTCACCATGGGCCCCTATGGGCTCCCAAATATCAGTTTCCAGAATCCACGAAAAGAGTGTTCGCACACTGCTTCCTGAAGTCTAAGTTATATGTCTCTGAGATGAACTCACAGATCAGAAAGAAGTTTCTCAGAAAGCTTCTCTTTCGTTATTATGTGAGGATATTTCCTTTTTCACCATAGTCCTCAATGAGCTCCCAAATATACCTTTGCAGAATCCACGACAACAGTGTTAGCAAACTGTTCCAAGAAGGGAAGGGTGGAACTCTGTGTGATGAAGTCACACATCAGAAAGCAATCTCTCAGAAAGCTTCTCTCTAGTTATTCTGTGAGGATATTTCCTTTTTCACCATGGGCCCCTAGGGGCTCCCAAATATCACTTTCCAGAATCCACGGAAAGAGTGTTCGCAAACTGCTTCCTGAAGTCTAAGTTATTCGTCTGTGAGACGAACTCACAGATTAGAAAGAAGTATCTCAGAAAGCTTCTTTCATGTTTTGAACGGATGAAATTTCCTTTATCAGCGTAGGCCACAATGCGATCCAAGGAAGCCCTTTTCAGTTTCCTCAAAGACAGTGTTAATGGACTGCTCCACGAAACAGAAGTGTAACTCTGTGAGATGAATTCTCACATCACCAAGAAGTTTCTAAGAAAGCTCCTTTCTAGGTTTCATCTGAGGATATTTCCTTTGTCACCGTAAGCTTCATTGCGCTAAGAGGTATCCCATTGCAGATTTCCAGAAAAATTAGTTAGCAAACTAATAACTGAAGAGAAACGTGTAACTCTGTGAGTTGCATTCACTCATGGCAATGCAGTTTCTCAGAACGCTTCTTTCCAGTTTTGATCT
The DNA here is from genome assembly GCF_007565055.1 of Rhinopithecus roxellana. NCBI lineage: Eukaryota > Metazoa > Chordata > Mammalia > Primates > Cercopithecidae > Rhinopithecus > Rhinopithecus roxellana. The sequence continues at coordinate 12,469 of NW_022144647.1, forward strand.
GAGGATATTTCCTTTTACACCATAGCCCTCAATGAGCTCCCAAATATACCTTTGCAGAATCCACGAAAGAGTGATCGCAATCGGCTTCCTAAAGTCTAAGTTATTCGTCTGTGAGGCGAACTCACAGATCAGATAGATGTATCTCAGAAAGATTCTTTCACGTTTTGAACGGATGTAATTTCCTTTATCAGAGTAGGCCGCAATGCGATCCAAGGAAGCCCTTCTCAGTTTCCTCAAAGACAGTGTTAATGGACTGCTCCACGAAACAGAAGTGTAACTCTGTGAGTTGAATTCACACATCACCAAGAAGTTTCTAAGAAAGCTTCTTTCTAGTTTTCATCTGTGGATATTTCCTTTGTCACCAAAAGGTTCATTGTGCTATGAAGTATCTAATTGCAGATTTCTAGAAAACTGTGTTAAAAAACTGAACACTGAAGAGAAACGTGTAACTCTGTGAGTTGCATTCACACATGGCAATGCAGTTTCTCAGAAAGCTTCTCTTTAGTTATAATGTGAGGGTACTTCCTTTTTCACCATAGCCCTCAATCAGCTCCCAAATATACCGTTGCAGAATCCACGACAACAGTGTTAGCAAACTGTTCCAAGAAGGGAAGGGTGGAACTCTGTGTGATGAAGTCACACATCAGAAAGCAATCTCTCAGAAGGCTTCTCTCTAGTCATTATGTAAGGATATTTCCTTTGTCTTCATGGGCCCCTATCGGTTCCCAAATATCACTTTCTACATTCCACTAAAAGAGTGTTCGCAAACTGCTTCCTGAAGTCTAAGTTATAAGTCTGTGAGATGAACTCACAGATCAGAAAGAAGTTTCTCAGAAGGCTTCTTTCACGTTTTGAACGGATGATATTTCCTTTATCAGCGTACGCCTCAATGCGATCAAAGGAAGCCCTACTCAGGTTCCTCAAAGACAGGGATAATGGACTCCTCCATGAAAATAAGTGTAACTCCGTCAGATGAATTCAGACATCACCATGAATTTTCTAAGAAAGCTTCTTTCCAGTTTTCATCTCTGGCTACTTCCTTTGTCACCGTAAAGTTCATTGCGCTATGTATTATCTAATTGCAGATTTCCAGAAAACTGTGTTAACAAACTGATCACTGAAGAGAAACGTGTAACTCTGTGAGTTCCATTCACACATGGCAATGCAGTTTCTCAGAAAGCTTCCCTTTAGTTATTATGTGAGGATATTTTCTTTTTCACCATAGCCCTCCATGAGCTCCCAAATATACCTTTGCAGAATCCACAACAACAGCGTTAGCAAACTGTTCCAAGAAGGGAAGGGTGGAACTCTGTGCGATAAAGGCACACATCAGAATGCAATCTCTCAGAAAGTTTCTCTCTTGTTATTATGTGAGGATATTTCCTTTTTCATCATGGGCCACTATGGGCTCCCAAATACCACTTTCCAGAATCCACGAAAAGAGTGTTAGCAAACTCCTTCCTGGAGTCTAAGTTATACGTCTGTGAGATGAACTCACAGCTCAGAAAGGAGTTTCCGAGAAATCTTCTGTCACGTTTTGAACGGATGAAATTTCCTTTATCAGCGTAGGCCTCAATGGGAAAAAAAGAAGCCCTTCTCAGGTTCCTCAAAGACAGTGTTAATGGCCTGCTCCACAAAACATAAGTGTAACTCTCAGAGATGAATTCACACATCACTAAGAAGTTTCTAGGAAAGCTTCTTTGTAGTTTTCATCTGTGGATATTTTCTTTGTCGCCGTAAGGTTCATTGCGCTATGAAGTATCGAATTGCAGATTTCCAGAAAACTCTGTTAACAAACTGATCACTGAAGAGAAACGTGTAACTCTGTGAGTTGCATTCACACATGGCAATGCAGTTTCTGAGAAAGCTTCTCTTTAGTTATTATGTTAGGATATTTCCTTTTTCACCATAGCCCTCAATGAGCTCCCAAATATACCTTTGCAGAATCCACGACAACAGTGCTAGCAAACTGTTCCAGGAAGGGAAGGGTGGAACTCTGTGTGATGAAGCCGCACATCAGAAAGGAATCTCTCAGAAAGCTTCTCTCTAGTTATTATGTGAGGATATTTCCTTTTTCACCATGGGCCCCTATGGTCTCCCACATATCACTTTACAGATTCCACGAAAAGAGTGTTAGCAAACTGCTTCCTGAAGTCTACGTTATAAGCCTGTGAGATGAACTCACAGATCAGAAAGAAGTTTCCCAGAAAGCTTCTTTCACGTTTTGAACGGATGAAATTTCCTTTATCAGCGTAGGCCTCAATGCGATCCAAAGAAGCCGTTCTTAGATTCCTCAAAGACAGTGTCAATGGACTGCTCCACGAAACATAAGTGTAACTCTATGAGATGAATTCACACATCACAATGCAGTTTCTAAGAAAGCTTCCTTCTAGTTTTCATCTGTGGATATTTCCTTTGTCACCGTAAGGTTCATTGCGCTATGAAGTATCGAATTGCAGATTTCCAGAAAACTGTGTTAACAAACAGATCACTGAAGAGAAACGTGTAACCTGTGAGTTGCATACACATATAGCAATGCAGTTTCTCAAAAAGCTTCTCTTTAGTTATTATGTTAGGATATTTTCTTTTTCACCATAGCCCTCAATGAGCTCCCAAATATACCTTTGCAGAATCCACGACAACAGTGTTAGCAAACTGTTCCAGGAAGGGAAGGGTGGAACTCTGTGTGATGAAGCCGCACATCAGAAAGGAATCTCTCAGAAAGCTTCTCTCTAGTTATAATGTGAGGATATTTCCTTTTTCACCATGGGCCCCTATGGGCTCCCAAATATCACTTTACAGATTCCACGAAAAGAGTGTTAGCAAACTGCTTCATGAAATCTAAGTTATAAGTCTGTGTGATCAACTCACAGATCAGAAAGAAGTTTCTCAGAAAGCTTCTTTCACGTTTTGAACGTTTGACATTTCCATCATCAGCGTAGGCCTCAATGCGATCCAAAGAAGCTGTTCTCAGATTCCTCAAAGACATTGTTAATGGACTGCTCCACGAAACATAAGTGTAACTCTGTGAGATGAATTCACACATCACCAAGAAGTATCTAAGAAAGCTTCTTTCTAATTTTCATCTGTGGATATTTCCTTTGTCACCGTAAGGTTCATTGCGCTATGAAGTATCGAATTGCAGATTTCCAGAAAACTCTGTTAACAAACTGATCACTGAAGAGAAACGTGTAACTCTGTGAGTTGCATTCACACACGGCAATGCAGTTTCTCAGAAAGCTTCTCCTTAGTTATTATGTGAGGATATTTCCTTTTTCACCATAGCCCTCAATGAGCTCCCAAATATACCTTTTCAGAATCCACGACAACAGTGTTAGCAAACTGTTCCAAGAAGGGAATTGTGGAACTCTGTTTGATGAAGCCGCACATCAGAAAGGAATCTCTCAGAATGCTTCTCTCTAGTTATAATGTGAGGATATTTCCTTTTTCACCATGGGTACCTAGGGGCTCCCAAATATCACTTTACAGATTCCACGAAAAGAGTGTTAGCAAACTGCTTCCTGAAGACTAAGTTATAAGACCGTGAGATGAACTCACAGATCAGAAAGAAGTTTCTCAGAAAGCTTCTTTCACGTTTTGAACGGATGACATTTCCTTTATCAGAGTAGGCCTCAATGCGATCCAAAAAGCCGTTCTCAGATTCCTCAAAGACAGTGTTAATGGACTGCTCCACGAAACATAAGTGTAACTCTGTGAGATGAATTCACACATCACCATGAATTTTCTAAGAAAGCTTCTTTCTAGTTTTTATCTGTTCATATTTCCTTTGTCACCTTAAGGTTCATTGCGCTATGAAGTATCTAATTGCAGATTTCCAGAAAAATATGTTAACAAACTGATCACTGAAGAGAAACGTATAACTCTGTGAGTTGCATGCACAGATGGCAATGCAGTTTCTCACAAAGCTTCTCTTTAGTTATTATGTGCGGATATTTCCTTTTTCACCATAGCCCTCATTGAGCTCCCAAATATACCTTTGCAGAATTCACGAGAACAGTGTTAGCAAACTGTTCCAAGAAGGGAAGGTGGAACTGTGTGTGATGAAGCCGCACATCATAAAGGAATCTCTCAGGAAGCTTCTCTCTAGTTATTATGTGAGGATATTTCCTTTTTCACCATGGGCCCCTATCGGCTCCCAAATATCACTTTACAGATTCCACGAGAAGAGTGTTAGCAAACTGCGTCCTGAAGTCTAAGTTATAAGTTTGTGAGATGAACTCACAGATCAGAAATAAGTTTCTCAGAATGCTTCTTTCACGTTTTAAACGGATGAAATTTCCTTTATCAGCGTAGGCCTCAATGCGATCCAAAGAAGCCGTTCTCAGATTCCTCAAAGACAGTGTTAATGGACTGCTCCACGAAACATAAGTGTAACTCTGTGAGATGAATTCACATATCACCAAGAAGTTTCTAAGAAAGCTTCTTTCTAGCTTTCATCTGTGGATATTTCCTTTGTCACCGTAAGTTTCATTGCGCCATGAAGTATCTAATTTCAGATTTCCAGAAAACTGTGATAACAAACTGATCACTGAAGAGAAACGTGTACCTCTGTTAGTTGCATTCACACATGGCAAGGCAGTTTGTCAGAAAGCTTCCCTTTAGTTATTATGTGAGGATATTTCCTTTTTCACCATAGCTCTCTATGAGATCCCAAATATACCTTTGAAGAATCCACGACAACAGTGTTAGCAAACTGTTCCAAGAAGGGAAGGGTGGAACTCTGTGTGATGAAGCCGCACATCAGAAAGGAATCTCTAAGAAAGCTTCTCTCTAGTTATTATGTGAGGATATTTCCTTTTTCACCATGGGCCCCTATGGGCTCCCAAGTATCACTTTACAGATTCCACGAAAAGAGTGTTAGCAAACTGTTTCCAGAAGTCTAAGTTATAAGTCTGTGAGATGAAGTCACAGATCAGAAAGAAGTTTCTCAGAAAACTTCTTTCACGTTTTGAATGGATGAAATTTCCTTTATCAGCCTCTACCTCAAAGCGATCCAAGGAATCCGTTCGCAGATTCCTCAAAGACAGTGTTAATGGACTGCTCCACGAAACATAAGTGTAACTCTGTGAGATGAATTCACACATCACCAAGAAGTTTCTATGAAAGCTTCTTTCTAGCTTTCATCTGTGGATATTTCCTTTGTCACCGTAAGTTTCATTGCGCCATGAAGTATCTAATTTCCGATTTCCAGAAAACTGTGATAACAAACTGATCACTGAGGAGAAACGTGTAACTCTGTGAGTTGCATTCACACATGGCAATGCAGTTTCTCAGAAAGCTTCTCTTTAGTTATTATGTGAGGATATTTCCTTTTTCACCATGGGCCACTATGGGCTCCCAAATATCACTTTGCAGTTTCCACGAAAAGAGTGTTAGCAATCTGCTTCCTGAAATCTAAGTTATAAGTCTGTGAGATGAACTCACAGATCAGAAAGAAGTTTCTCAGAAAACTTCTTTCACGTTTTGAATGCATGAAATTTCCTTTATCAGCGTAGGCCTCAATGCGATCCAAAGAAGCCGTTCTCAGATTCCTGAAAGAGAGTGTTAATGGACTGCTCCATGAAACATGAGTGTAACTCTGTGAGATGAATTCACACATCACCAAGAAGATTCTAAGAATACTTCTTTCTAGTTTTCATCTGTGGATATTTCCTTTGTCACCGTAAGGTTCATTGCGCTATGAAGTATCGAATTGCAGATTTCCAGAAAACTGTGTTAACAAACTGGTCACTGAAGAGAAACGTGTAACTCTGTGAGTTGCATTCACACATGGCAATGCAGTTTCTCAGAAAGCTTCTCTTTAGTTATTATGTGAGAATATGTCTTTTTTCACCATAGCCCCAATGAGCTCCCAAATATACCTTTGCAGAATCCACGACAACAGTGTTAGCAAACTGTTCCAAGAAGGGAAGTGTGGAACTCTGTGTGATGAAGCCACACATCAGAAAGAATCGTGAGTTCATTCACCCATGGCAATGCAGTTCTCCAGAAAGCTCTTTAGTTATAGTGGAGGATATTTCCTTTTTCACCATGCCTCAATGAGCTCCCAAATATACCTTTGCAGAATCCACGACAACGTGTTAGCAAACTGTTCCAGAAGGGAAGGGTGGAATTGTGTGATGAAGCCGACATCAGAAAGGAATCTCTCAGAATGCTCTCTCTAGTTATTATGTGAGGATATTCCTTTTCACCATGGGCCCCTCTTGGCTCCCAAATATCACTTTAAGATTCCACGAAAAAGTGTTAGCAAACTGCTTCCTGAAGTCTAAGTTATAAGTCTGTGAGGAAATGAACTCACAGATCGAAAGAAGTTTTTCAGAATGCTTCTTTCACGTTTTGAACGGATGAATTTCCTTCTTATCAGCGTAGGCCTCAATGCGATCAAGGAAGCCTTCTCAGGTTCCTCAAAGAGTGTTAATGGACTGCTCCACGAATCTAAGTGTAACTCTGTGAGATGAATTCACACATACCAACAAATTTCAGGAGCTTCTTCTAGTTTCATCTGAGGATATTTCCTTGTCACCATAAGCTTCATTGTGCTAAGAGGTATCCATGCAGATTTCCAGAAACTTTGTTAGCAAACTGATCACTGAGAGAAACGTGTAACTCTGTGATTGCATTCACTCTGGCAATGCAGTTTCTCAGAAGCTTCTTTCCAGTTATGTGTCCGGGACCATGGGCCCTGGAATTAGGCGACCTGTTGCTTGATCTCCGACAAGCGGCGAAGAGGGCCCTTCCCGGGTTCTTTATTTACATACCCTACCCGCGCGCGCCCCTAGCTTTTCGCTTGCCTAAGTTTCTGCCGCGCGCGCGCCTAAGTTTCTCCCGTGCGCGCCAAAACTGTTCCCACGCGCGCCAACCTTTCCCGCGCCGCGCGCAAACATTTTCCCGCCGAGGAAGATATGCAGCCCAGGGCGCAGGCGGATCCCGCGCCCGGGAAAATTACAAAACCACGGCGCATGCGCATTGTAATTTGAGAAACCCGGCCCCCATCAACGCCCTGGCCAACCTCTTCCCCTACCAGCCTATATAAGGCTTGACCCCACTCAATAAACGAGACTTGATCAGGCGTTTGTCTTGTCTCCATTTCTTGTGTTTTCTTGTCTCCCATTCCCACTCCCACTTCAGGGTCCGTTCGACTGTCTGCAGGTCGGGACACCTGGCGCCCGAACAGGGACCTGGAACGGGTGAAAAGTGGAGGAAGAGGCAGTAAGTCTGCCGAAAGTGAAAGTGGAAAGAAATTCCTCCGGACGTCGTGGGAGCCTACCGCGTTGGAACCAGAGGTGATAACAGTGTCTTGATTATGGGACAGAATTAAGCCAGCATCAATTTATGTAGGGCAATTAAAAGAGGCTTTAAAAACACGAGGACTAAATGTTAAAAGTAATGATTTGTTTAAGTTTTTGATTTTTGTTAAAAGAAACCTGCCCTTGGTTTCCACAAGAGGGGACCATTGACATAAAGAGGTGGCGTCGAGTGGGAGACTGTTTTCAAGATTAATATATTACTTTTGGACCAGAAGGTTCGTGACAGCTTTTCTTATTGGAATCTAATCAGAGATATAATAGATAAAAAGGAAAAAGAAAAAGATCCTGAGGTATGGCGGTGGTCTCAGACTGAGGAAATATTAAGAGGCAGCTCCCAGACCGACCTCGAAAAATGCATAACCTAATAAAGAAATAGACCTTATATCGCTACAAAAGCGATGAGGAAGAGGCTGGGGTCCCCCATGACAAATATAGAAACATCAAATAGGAAAAGTTCAAAAATACCCGTTTTACCTACAACTAATGAAAGCAAAAGTAAAAAATAACTTTAACCCCAGAAGTAAACTGGGATAATTTGGAGGAAGGGCAGCACAATATTATATTCGTGACGGCCACAAACTTACTATTATCCCCTCCCTATATAAGCTTCTGCCCCCGCAGTTATGGCAGTAATAGACACAAAAGAGGAGCTTAGAGAAAAAATTGCACGCGTGAAGAGCAAATAAAGCTCGAAGAACTACATCAGTCTTTAATTCACTAGATGAGCAATAAGGACAGGAAGTGAGAGCGTCAATACCTAAAGGAATAGAGAACCCTCTCACCCTACAGAGACCCGGAGCATGCCCACAGGAAGGTCGCTTGGTAGTGGGATGGGAGGATGCCTCTCTCGAGGTTTTTCCAGTAACGGAAACTACGATGCGCGGGTCGAGCCTGGGACCCACAATGGGTTTGAATTTCCTGTAATAAGAACTAAAAACTGCTGTCTCGCAATACGGAGGCCTACTGCCCCTACACCCTGGGCATAGTCGAATCTGTGGGAAAATTGGCGCCACTCCCATAGATTTGGATAACCGTTAGTAGAGCGTTCTTTCCGGAGGCGACCATCTGAGTTTGAGTCCGAATTTTATGAACATGGAGAGATCGAAGGCCAACCAACCACGCCGAATGGTTGGGATTTGTTGCTAACTGGCTCGGGTATTCACAGAAAAACGAATGCTCAGATGCCAGTATGTGACTGGACTTTTTCTAAATCCATAAGCAGGCAGCTACCAAGGCCTGGAAAAACTTCTGTTAAGGAGGATCCAGGAGCCCGCTCACGGGGTCAAACAAGGAATGATGTGCCCTTTTGCAGACTTGTGTAATGAGCTTTTAACCACAAGCCAGCCGCGAATATTTGGAATGCTGAGGCAGGGGGTGGGATTATGTAAACAGTAGCTTACGAAAACGATAACGCGCTTGTCAGACAGCAATCAGACCTTATAGAAAGAAAACGACTTAACAGGTTACATCGCCCTCGTTCAGACATAGGGCCCTCATATCAACGGTTTGGCTATGCTGGCTGCCTTTAGTGGACAAACCATAAAGAAAATCTCGCTAGTGTAAAAATAAAATAGCAGGGTGTGCTTCAAGTGCGGAAAACATGGGACACTTCCCTAGGGATGTAAGGGGAGCTAGCTAAGACTTAGAGGCAAAAGCTCCAGGCCCTCGCCCTAGGTGAAAAGAGGAAAACATTGGTTCAAAAGTGTAAATCTAAAATTGACAATCAAGGAAATCCCCTAACACCTCAGCAGGGAACGGATTGAGGGCCGACCCCAGGCCCCGAAGCAAGCTTATGGTGCGGTCAGTTTTGTGTCCAACCAACAACCAATCCGTTTCACAGCTTAGTAAGAAAAACCCAGGACGCGCAGGATTGGACCTCTGTTCCACTCCAACCCCACACAGTATAACCCCTGAAATGGGACCTCAGGCCGTAAGTACGGGGTATATATGGGACCCTACCCTCACAACATGTTGGATTAATCCTGGGGAGAAAGCGTCACCATGAAAGGCTACAGGTCATTTCCAGGAATAGTGGATAGTGATATATAGAGAAATCAAAATCATGGCCAAGGCAATTGACAACATCATTATCACTCTCAAGGGGATAGAATAGCACAGTTACTCCTGTTACCGTTGCTAAAAACAGCTCGGCTTTTATATGTGGCAATAAAGGCTTTATACCTATTACCTACTAACTGGACAGGACGCTGTGTCTTAGCCAGACTTTACCTGATATAGACATTATCCCTGAGATGAACTGTGCCTATCCCAGCTTAGATCCACTTTTAGGAAGAAATAAAAGGGCAATACAATTTATCCCCCTCCTTGCCGGATTAGGCATAACTACTGCTGCCGTCAGCAACTGGGGCTACAGGCCTAGGGTTTCTGTTACTCATACACCAAATTGTCCGCAACGGATCTCAGATATGCAGGCCCATTTCGCTTATATACAAAGAAGTTTACAGGATCAGGTAGTTCTCTGCAGCAGTGTGCTCCCACATAGAGAGGCCTAGTTTACAATGCAGACACAGGGGAGGCAATGCTTGGCTTTACAGGGCGTGCTGTCTATGCCCACATCCGGGCGGTCGCAATCAGGCGGTACAACAGGCCTCGACAAACGATGAAAGAAAACGGGATAAACCATTTGGGACTTGGTTCCATGGAAATCCTTCCATCTTATGCCATAATCTCTGGGCGCCTTGCTTTGCCTATTTCCGCCTACTCTCTATTGGACCTTGGTCTTCAATAGCTCATGACATTCATTAAGCAACAGGTCGGGCTATCACCGAAGCGGTCCTACAGGTCCATATCATCGCCTAGAAAAAGAAGATCGCGTGGTTCATACTCCACACCCATTATGCACACACTTCCTATGGCGCTGAATGGGACACCAATGACGGGTAGAGAGTAGTCATCTCTCACTAACCTAAGACAGGGGGCCGCCTAAGCTACTGCCTAATCCCATGACGGGGTAACCAGTGATGAGAGCATTACTCCAAACTAAGACAGCGCGCAGTCCTGAGGGACATTTCTAGCCATAATTATATATAAAAAAGGGGGGACCTGTCCGGAGCAATGAGGCCTGGAATTAGCTACCACTTGGTTGATCTCCACAAAGCGGAGACAAGAGGGCACATCGGGTTCTTTCTTTTTTTACAAACACATTCCCGCGCCGTGCACCAAAGATATTCCCCCCGCCCCGCAAAAGTTCCCCCTGCACGACGCCCAAAAACTGTTCCCGCGCGCACCAACCTTCCTGCGCGACGCGCAACTTCCGCGCGCGTGAAACATTTTCCCGCAGGAAGATATGCAGCCCAGGGCGCAGCGCGATCCCGTGCCCGGAAAAGTACAAACCAACCGGTGCATGAGGATTGTAATTTGAGAAAGACCCAGCCCCACGTCACCGCCCTGATCCACCTCTTCCCCTGCCAGGCTTATATAAGGCATAACCTACACTCATAAGGGAACTTGATCAGGCTCTTTGTCTTGTCTCCATTTCTTGTTTTCTTGTCTCCTCCATTCACACTCCCCTTCAGGGCCGATTGAGCCTGACCGGTCAGTGACAGTTTTTATCTGAGGATATTTCCCTTTTCAGCATAGCTCTCAATGAGCTCCCAAATATACCTTTGCAAATCCACGAAAAAACGTGTGTAGCAAACTGTTCAAGAGGGGAAGTTGGAACTCTGTGTGAAGAGTCACCACATCAGAAGCAATCTCTCAGAGCAAGCTTCTTCTAGTTATTTTGATGTGAGGATATTCCTTTTCATCATGGGCCGCATATGCAGCTCCCAAATATCACTTTCCAGAATCCTCTCAGAAAGCTTCCTTTATTATGATGTGAGGATATTTCCTTTTTCACCATAGCCCTCAAAGAGCTCCCAAATATACCTTTGTAGAATCCACGACAACCGTGTTAGCAAACAATTCCAAGAAGTGAAGATTGGAACTCTGTGTGATGAAGTCACACATCAGAAAGCAATCTCTCAGAAAGCTTCTCTCTAGTTATTATATGAGGATATTTCCTTTTTCATCATGGGCCCCTATGTGCTCCCAAATATCACTTTCCAGAATCCACGAAAAGAGTGTTAGCAAACTGCTTCCTGAAGTCTAAGTTATAAGTCTGTGAGATGAACTCACAGATAAGAAAGAAGTTTCTAAGAAGGCTTCTTTCACGATTTGAAGGGATGTAATATCCTTTATCAGCGTAGGCCTCAATGCGATCCAAGGAAGCCCGTCTCAGGTTCCTCAAAAACAGTGTTAGTGGACTGCTCCACGAAACACAAGTATAACTCTGTGAGATGAATTCACACATCACCAAGAAGTTTCTAGGTAAGCTTCTTTCTAGTTTTCATCTGAGGATATTTCCTTTGTCACCGTAAGGTTCATTGCGCAATGAAGTATCTAATTGCACATTTCCAGAAAACTGTGTTAACAAACTGATCACCGAAGACAAACATGTAACTCTGTGAGTTGCATTCACACATGGCAATGCAGTTTCTCAGAAAGCTTACCTTTAGTTATTATGTGAGGATATTTCCTTTTTCACCATAGCCCTCAATGAGCTCCCAAATATACATTTGCAGTATCCACGACAACAGTGTTAGCAAACTGTTCTAAGAAGGGAAGGGTGGAACTCTGTGTGATGAAGTCACACATCAGAAAGCAATCTCACAGAAAGCTTCTCTCTAGTTATTATGTGAGGATACTTCCTTTTTCACCATGGGCCCCTATCGGCTCCCAAATATCACTTTACAGATTCCACGAAAAGAGTGTTAGCAAACTGCTTCCTGAAGTCTAAGTTATAAGTCTGTGAGATGAACTCACAGATCAGAAAGAAGTTTTTCAGAAAGCTTCTTTCACGATTTGAACGGATGAAATTTCCTTTATCAGCGTAGGCCTCAATGCGATCCAAAGACGCCGTTCTCAGATTCCCCAAAGACAGTGTTAATGGACTGCTCCACGAAACATAAGTGTAACTCTGTGAGATGAATTCACACATCACTTAGAAGATTCTAAGATAGCTTCTTTGTAGTTTTCATCTGTGGATATTTCCTTTGTCACCGTAAGGTTCATTATGCTATGAAGTATCGAATTGCAGATTTCCAGAAAACTGTGTTAACAAACTGATCACTGAAGAGAAACGTGTAACTCTGTGAGTTGCATTCACACATGGCAATGAAGTTTCTCAGAAAGCTTCTCTTTAGTTATTATGGGAGGATATTTCCTTTTTCACCATAGCCCTGAATGAGCTCCCAAATATACCTTTGCTGAATCCACGACAACTGTGTTAGAAAACTGTTCCATGAAGGGAAAGGTGGAATTCTGTGTGATGAAGCCGGACATCAGAAAGGAATCTCTCGGAATGCTTCTCTGTAGTTATTATGTGAGGATAGTTCCTTTTTCACCATGGGCCCCTCTGGGCTCCCAAATATCACTTTACAGATTCCATGAAAAGAGTGTTAGCAAACTGCTTCCTGAAGTCTAAGTTATAAGTCTGTGAGATGAACTCACAGATCAGAAAGAAGTTTCTCAGAAAGCTTCTTTCACGTTTTGAACGGATGAAATTTCCTTTATCAGCGTAGGCCTCAATGCGATCCAAAGAAGCTGTTCTCACATTCCTCAAAGACAGTGTTAATGGACTGCTCCATGAAACATAAGTGTAACTCTGTGAGATGAATTCACACATCACTTAGAAGTTTCTAAGATAGCTTCTTTCTAGTTTTCATCTGTGGATATTTCCTTTGTCAACGTAAGGTTCATTGTGCTATGAAGTATCGAATTGCAGATTTCCAGAAAACTGTGTTCACATACTGATCACTGAAGAGAAACGTGTAACTCTGTGAGTTTCATTCACACATGGCAATGCAGTTTCTCAGAAAGCTTCTCTTTAGTTATTATGGGAGGATATTTCCTTTTTCACCATAGCCCTCAATGAGCTCCCAAATATACCTTTGCAGAATCCACGACAACATGTGTTAGCAAACTGTTCCATGAAGGGAAGGGTGGAACTCTGTGTGATGAAGCCGCACATCAGAAAGGAATCTCTCAGAATGCTTCTCTCTAGTTATTATGTGAGGATATTTCCTTTTTCACCATGGGCCCCTATTGGCTCCCAAATATCACTTTGGCAAGATTCCACGAAAAGAGTGTTAGCAAACTGCTTCCTGAAGTCTAAGTTATAAGTCTGTGAAATGAACTCACAGATCAGACAGAAGTTTCTCAGAATGCTTCTTTCACGTTTTGAACGGATGAAATTTCCTTTATCAGCGTAGGCCTCAATGCGATCCAAGGAAGCCCTTCTCAGGTTCCTCAAATACAGTGTTAATGGACTGCTCCACGAATCTAAGTGTAACTCTGTGAGATGAATTCACACATAACCAACAAATTTCTAGGAAAGCTTCTTTCTAGTTTTCATCTGAGGATATTTCCTTTGTCACCATAAGCTTCATTGTGCTAAGAGGTATCCCATTGCAGATTTCCAGAAAACTTTGTTAGCAAACTGATCACTGAAGAGAAACGTGTAACTCTGTGAGTTGCATTCACTCATGGCAATGCAGTTTCTCAGAAGGCTTCTTTCCAGTTATGTGTCCGGAGCCATGAGGCCTGGAATTAGGCGACCTTTGTTGCTTGATCTCCGCAAAGCGGCGCAAGAGGGCACATTCCCGGGTTCTTTATTTACATACCCTACCCGCGCGCGCCCATAGCTTTTCCTGCGCATGCCTAAGTTTCTGCCGCGCGCGCCTAAGTTTCTCCCGTGCGCGCCAAAACTGTTCCCACGCGCGCCAACCTTTCCCGCGCGCGCGCAAACATTTTCCCGCCGAGGAAGATATGCAGCCCAGGGCGCAGGCGCGATCCCGCGCCCGGGAAAATTACAAACCCACGGCGCATGCGCAATTGTAATTTGAGAATACCCGGCCCCCATCAACGCCCTGGCCCAACCTCTTCCCCTACCAGCCTATATAAGGCTTGACCCTACACTCAATAAACGAGACTTGATCAGGCTGTTTGTCTTGTCTCCATTTCTTGTGTTTTCTTGTCTCCTCCATTCCCACTCCCCATTCCAGGGCCCGTTCGACTGTCCTGCAGGTCGGGACACCTGGCGCCCGAACAGGGACCTGGACACGGGTGAAAAAGTGAGGAAGAAGGCAGTAAAGTCTGCCGAAAGTGAAAGTGGAAAGAAATTCCTCCGGACGTCGTGGGAGCCTACCGCGTTGGAACCAGAGGTGAATAACAGTGTCTGATTATGGGACAAGAATTAAGCCAGCATCAAATTTATGTAGGGCAATTAAAAGAGGCTTTAAAAACACGAGGACTAAATGTTAAAAGTAATGATTTGTTTAAGTTTTTTGATTTTGTAAAAGAAACCTGCCCTTGGTTTCCACAAGAGGGGACCATTGACATAAAGAGGTGGCGTCGAGTGGGAGACTGTTTTCAAGATTACTATATTACTTTTGGACCAGAAAAGGTTCCAGTGACAGCTTTTTCTTATTGGAATCTAATCAGAGATATAATAGATAAAAAGGAAAAAGAAAAAGATCCTGAGGTAATGGCGGTGGTTACTCAGACTGAGGAAATATTAAGAGGCAGCTCCCAGACCGACCTCGAAAAATGCATACCTAATAAAGAAATAGACCTTATATCGCTACAAAGCGATGAGGAAGAGGCTGGGGTCCCCTTAATGACAAATATAGAAACATCAAATAAGGAAAAGTTCAAAAAATACCCCGTTTTACCTACAACTAATGAAAGCAAAAGTAAAAATAACTTTAACCCTTCAGAAGTAAACTGGGATAATTTGGAGGAAGGGGCAGCACAATATTATAATTCTGACTGGCCACAAACTCTTAGTTATCCCCCTCCCTATAATAAGGCTTCTGCCCCCGCAGTTATGGCAGTAATAGACACAAAAGAGGAGCTTAGAGAAAAAATTGCACCGCTTGAAGAGCAAATAAAGCTCGAAGAACTACATCAGTCTTTAATCACTAGATTGCAGAAATTAAGGACAGGAAGTGAGAGCGTTCAATACCCTAAAGGAATAGAGAAACCCTCTCACCCTCAGAGACCCGGACAGCATGTCCCAAAAGGAAGGTCGCTTGGTAGTAGGGATAGGGAGGATGCCTCTCTTCGAGAAGTTTTTCCAGTAACGGAAACAACAGATGCGCAGGGTCGAGCCTGGAGACACCACAATGGGTTTGAATTTCCTGTAATAAAAGAACTAAAAACTGCTGTCTCGCAATACGGAGCTACTGCCCCGTACACCCTGGCCATAGTCGAATCTGTGGCCGAAAATTGGCTCACTCCCATAGATTGGAATACCTTAGTTAGAGCAGTTCTTTCCGGAGGCGACCATCTGATTTGGAAGTCAGAATTTTATGAAAATTGGAGAGATACGGCCAAGAGAAACCAACAAGCCAGAAATGGTTGGGATTTTGATATGCTAACTGGCTCGGGTAATTACACAGAAACCGATGCTCAGATGCAGTATGATCCTGGACTGTTTTCTCAAATCCAAGCAGCAGCTACCAAGCCTGGAGAAAACTTCCTGTTAAGGAGGATCCAGGAGCCTCGCTCACGGGGGTCAAACAAGGACCTGATGTGCCTTTTGCAGACTTTGTACATAGACTTTTAACCACAGCCAGCCGAATATTTGGAACTGCTGAGGCAGGGGTGGATTATGTAAAACAGCTAGCTTACGAAAACGCTAACCCGGCTTGTCAGACAGCAATCAGACCTTATAGAAAGAAAACAGACTTAACAGGTTACATCCGCCTCTGTTCAGACATAGGGCCCTCATATCAACAGGGTTTGGCTATGGCTGCTGCCTTTAGTGGACAAACCATAAAAGACTTCCTCGCTAGTAAAAATAAAAATAGCAAGGGGTGCTTCAAGTGCGGAAAAATGGGACACTTCCCTAGGGATTGTAAGGGAGAGCTAGCTAAGACCTTAGAGGCAAAAGCTCCAGGCCTCTGCCCTAGGTGTAAAAGAGGAAAACATTGGTCCAAAGAATGTAAATCTAAAATTGACAATCAAGGAAATCCCCTAACACCTCAGCAGGGAAACGGATTGAGGGGCCGACCCCAGGCCCCGAAGCAAGCTTATGGCGCGGTCAGTTTTGTACCAACCAACAACAATCCGTTTCACAGCTTAGTAGAGAAACCCCAGGAAGCGCAGGATTGGACCTCTGTTCCACCTCCCACACAGTATTAACCCCTGAAATGGGACCTCAGGCCGTAAGTACGGGTATATATGGGACCCTACCCTCAAACATGTTTGGATTAATCCTGGGGAGAAGCAGCGTCACCATGAAAGGCCTACAGGTCTTTCCAGGAATAGTGGATAGTGATTATATAGGAGAAATCAAAATCATGGCCAAGGCTATTGACAACATCATTATCACTCCTCAAGGGGATAGAATAGCACAGTTACTCCTGTTACCGTTGCTAAAAACAGCTCGGCTTTTATATGTGGCAATAATAGGGCTTATACCTATTTACCTACTAACTGGACAGGACGCTGTGTCTTAGCCAGACTTTACCTGATATAGACATTATCCCTGGAGATGAACCTGTGCCTATCCCAGCTATAGATCACTTTTTAGGAAGAAATAAAAGGGCAATACAATTTATCCCCTTCCTTGCAGGATTAGGCATAACTACTGCCGTAGCAACTGGGGCTACAGGCCTAGGGGTTTCTGTTACTCAATACACCAAATTGTCTCGCCAACGGATCTCAGATATGCAGGCCATTTCGATTACTATACAAGATTTACAAGATCAGGTAGATTCTCTGGCAGAAGTAGTGCTCCAAAATAGAAGAGGCCTAGATTTACTAACTGCAGAACAGGGAGGCATCTGCTTGGCTTTACAGGAGAAGTGCTGTTTCTATGCCAACAAATCCGGGATCGTCAGGGACAAAATCAGGCGTCTACAAGAAGACCTAGAAAAACGATGAAAAGAAACAAGCGATAACCCATTTTGGACTGGGTTCCATGGACTCCTTCCCTATCTTATGCCATTCCTGGGCCTCCTGCTTTGCCTATTGCTCTTACTCTCTATAGGACTTTTGGTCTTCAATAAGCTCATGACATTCATTAAGCAACAGGTCGAGGCTATCCAAGCGAAGCCTATACAGGTCCATTATCATCGCCTAGAACAAGAAGATCGCGGTGGTTCATACTCACACCCATTATGAACACCTTCCCTATGCGCTGAACTGGACAGCCAATGACGGGTAAGAGAGTATCATCTCTCACTAACCTAAGACAGGAGGGCCGTCATAAGCTACTGCCTAATCCCATGACGGGTACCAGTGATGAGATGCATTACTCCAAACTAAGACAGGCGCAGTTCCTGAGGGACAATTTTCTAGCCATAATTATATATAAAAAAGCGGGACCTGTCCGGAGCCATGAGGCCTGGAATTAGCCTACCACTGTTGTTGATCTCCACAAAGCGGAGACAAGAGGGCACATTCCCGGGTTCTTTTTTTACAAAACATTCCCGCGCGTGCACAAAGATATTCCCTCCCGCGCCTAAGTTCCTCCTGCACGCGCCAAAACTGTTCCCGCGCGCACCAACCTTTCCTGCGCGCGCCAACCTTTCCCGCGCGCGTGCAAACATTTTCCCGCCCAGGAAGATATGCAGCCCAGGGCGCAGACGCGATCCCGTGCCCGAGAAAAGTACAAACCCACGGTGCATGAGCGATTGTAATTTGAGAAGACCCAGCCCCCGTCACCGCCCTGATCCAACCTCTTCCCCTGCCAGGCTATATAAGGCATAACCCTACACTCAATAAAGGAGACTTGATCAGGCTCTTTGTCTTGTCTCCATTTCTTGTGTTTTCTTGTCTCCTCCATTCACACTCCCCTTCCAGGGCCCGATTGACTGTCCTACAGGTCGGGACAGTTTTTATCTGAGGATATTTCCCTTTTCAGCATAGCTCTCAATGAGCTCCCAAATATACCTTTGCAGAATCCACGAAAACAGTGTTAGCAAACTGTTCCAAGAAGGGAAGGTTGGAACTCTGTGTGAAGAAGTCACACATCAGAAAGCAATCTCTCAGAAAGCTTCTCTCTAGTTATCATGTGAGGATATTTCCTTTTTCATCATGGGCCGCTATGAGCTCCCAAATATCACTTTCCAGAATCCACGAAAAGAGTGTTAGCAAACTGCTTCCTGAAATCTAAGTTATAAGTCTGTGAGATGAACTCACAGATCAAAAAGAAGTTTCTCAGAAGGCTTCTTTCACGTTTTGAACGGAAGAAATTTCCTTTATCAGCGTAGGCCTCAATGCGATCCAAGGAAGCCCTTCTCAGGTTCCTCAAAGACAGTGTTAATGGACTGCTCCACGAAATATCAGTGGAACTCTGTGAGATGAATTCACACATCACCAAGAAGTTTCTAAGAAAGCTTCTTTCTAGTTTTCATCTGAGGATATTTCCTTTGTCATCGTAAGCTTCATTGCGCTAAGAGGTATCCCATTGCAGATTTCCAGAAAACTTACTTAGCAAACTGATCACTGAACAGAAACGTGTAACCCTGTGAGTTGCATTCACTCATGGCGATGCAGTTTCTCAGAAGGCTTCTTTCCAGTTTTGATCTGAGGATATTTCCTTTTTCACCATAGCCCTCAATGAGCTCCCAAATATACCTTTGCAGAATCCACGACAACAGTATTAGAAAACTGTTCCAAGAAGGGAAGGGTGGAACTCTGTGTGATGAAGTCACACATCAGAAAGCAATCTCTCAGAAAGCTTCTCTCTAGTTATTATGTGAGGATATTTCCTTTTTCACCATGGGCCCCTATGTGCTTCCAAATATCACTTTCCAGAATCCAAGAAAAGAGTGTTCGCAAACTGCTTCCTGAAGTCTAAGTTATACGTCTGTGAGATGAACTCACAGATCAGAAAGAATTTTCTCAGAAAGCTTCTTTCACGTTTTGAACGGATGAAATTTCCTTTATCAGCCTAGGCCTCAATGCGATCCAAGGAAGCCCTTCTCAGTTTCCTCAAAGACAGTGTTAATGGACTGCTCCATGAAACATAAGTGTATCTCTGTGAGATGAATTAACACATCACCAAGAAGTTTTTAAGAAAGCTTCTTTATAGTTTTCATCTGTGGATATTTCCATTGTCAGCGGAAGCTTCATTGCGCTAAGAGGTATCCCATTGCAGATTTCCAGAAAACTTAGTTAGCAAAATGATCACTGAAGAGAAACGTGTAACTCTGTGAGTTGCACTCAATCATGGTAATTCAGTTTCTCAGAAGGTTTCTTTCCAGTTTTGATCTGAGGATATTTCCTTTTTCACCATAGCCCTCAATGAGCTCCCAAATATAACTTTGCAGAATCCACGACAACAGTGTTAGCAAACTGTTCCAAGAAGGGAAGTGTGGAACTCTGTGTGATGAAGTCACACATCAGAAAGCAATGTCTCAGAAAGCTTCTCTCTAGTTATTATGTGACGATAGTTGCTTTCTCACCATGGGTCCCTATGGGCTCCTAAATATCACTTTCCATAATCCACGAAAAGAGTGTTCGCAAACTGCTTCCTGAAGTCTAAGTTATAAGCCTGTGAGATGAACTCACAGATCAAAAAGAAGTCTCTCAGAAAGCTTCTTTCACGTTTTGAACGGATGAAATTTCGTTTATCAGCCTAGGCCTAAATGCGATCAAAGGAAGCCCTTCTGAGGTTTCTCAAATCAATGTAAATGGACTGCTCCACGAAACATAAGTATAACTCTGTGAGATGAATTCACACACCACCAAGAAGTTTCTAAGAAAGCTTCTTTCTAGTTTTCATCTGTGGATATTTCCTTTTTCACCGTAAGGTTCATTGCGCTATGAAGTATCTAATTGCAGATTTCCAAAAAACTGTGTTAACAAACTGATCACTGAAGAGAAATTTGTAACTCTGTGAGTTGCATTCACACATGGCAATGCAGTTTCTCAGAAAGCTTCTCTTTAGTTATTATGTAAGGATATTTCGTTTTTCACCATGGGCCCCCATGGGCTCCCAAATATCACTTTCCGGAATCCACGAAAAGAGTGTTAGCAAACTGCTTCCTGAAGTCTAAGTTATAAGTCCGTGAGATGAACTCACAGATCAGAAAGAAGTTACTCAGAAGGCTTCTTTCACGTTTTGAACGGAAGAAATTTCCTTTATCAGCGTAGGCCTCAATGCGATCCAAGGAAGCCCTTCTCAGGTTCCTCAAAGACAGTGTTAATGGACTGCTCCACGAATCTAAGTGTAACTCTGTGAGATGAATTCACACATCACCAAGAATTTCTAAGAAAGCTTCCTTCTAGTTTTCATCTGAGGATATTTCCTTTGTCACCGTAAGCTTCATTGCGCAAAGGGATATCCCATTGCAGATTTCCAGAAAACTTAGTTAGCTAACTGATCACTGAAGAGAAACGTGTAACTCTGTGAGTTGCATTCACTCATGGCAATGCAGTTTCTCAGAATGCTTCTTTCCAGTTTTGATCTGGGGATATTTTCTTTTTCACCGTAGCCCTCAATGAGCTCCCAAATATATCTCTGCAGAATCCAGGACAAGAGTGTTAGCAAACTGTTCCAAGAAGGGAACGGTTGAACTCTGTGTGATGAAGTCACACATCAGAAAGCAATCTCTCAGAAAGCTTCTCTCTATTTATTATGTGAGAATATTTCCTTTTTCACCATGGGCAACATGGGCTCCAAAATATCCCTTTCCAGAATCCACGAAAAGAGTGTTCGCAAATTGCTTCCTGACGTCTAAGTTATAAGTCTGTGAGATGAACTCACAGATCAGAAAGAAGTTTCTGAGAAAGCTTCTTTCACGTTTTCAAAGGATGATATTTCCTTTATCAGCGTAGGTCTCAATGCGATCCAAGGAAGCCCTTCTCAGGTTCCTCAAAGACAGTGTTAATGGACTGCTCCATGAAACGTAAGTGTCACTCTGTGAGATGAATTCACACATCACCAAGAATTTCTAAGAAAGCTGCCTTCTAGTTTTCATCTGAGGATATTTCCTTTGTCACCGTAAGCTTCATTGCGCTAAGGGGTATCCCATTGCACATTTCCAGGAAACTTAGTTAGCTAACTGATCACTGAAGAGAAACGTGTATCTCTGTGAGTTGCATTCACTCATGGCAATGCAGTTTCACAGAAGGCTTCTTTCCAGTTTTGATCTGAGGATATTTCCTTTTTCACCATAGCCCTCAATGATTTCCCAAATATACCTTTGGAGAATCCACGACAACAGTGTTAGTAAACTGTTCCAAGAAGGGAAGGGTGGAACTCTGTGTGATGAAGTCACACATCAGAAAGCAATCTCTCAGAAAGCTTCTCTCTAGTTATTATCTGAGGATATATCCTTTTTCACCATGGGCCACTAAGGGCTCCCAAATCTCATTTGGCATATTCCACGAAAAGAGTGTTAGCAAACTGCCTCCTGAGAACTAAGCTGTAACTGCGTTGGAGGAATTCACAGATCACAACGAAGCTTATCAGAAAGCTTCTTTCACGTTTTTAGGGGAAGAAATTTCCTTTATCAGCGTTGGCCTCAATGCGATCCAAGATAGCACTTCTCAGCTTCCTCATACACAGTGTTAATGGACTACTCCACGAAACATATGTGTAACTCTGTGAGATGAATTCACACATCAATAAGAAGTTTCTAAGAAAGATTCTTCCTAGTTATCATGTGAGGATATTTCCTTTGTCACCGTAAGCTTCATTGCGCTATGAACTATCTAATTGCAGATTTCCAGAAAACTTCGTTAGCAAACTGATCACTGAAGAGAAACGTGTAAGTCAGTGAGTTGCATTCACTCATGTCAATGCAGTTTCTCAGAAGGCTTCTTTCCAGTATTGATCTGAGGATATTTCCTTTTTCAGCATAGCCCTCAATGAGCTCCCAAATATACCTTTGCAGAATCCACGACAGCAGTGTTAGCAAACTGTTCCAAGAAGGGAAGGGTGGAACTCTGTGTGATGAAGTCACGCATCAAGAAGCAATCTCTCAGATAGCTTCTATCTAGTTATTCTGTGAGGATATTTCCTTTTTCACCATGGGCCCCTATGGGCTCCCAAATATCACTTTCCAGAATCCACGAAAGGAGTGTTCGGAAACTGCTTCCTGAAGTCGAAGTTATACGTCTGTGAGATGTACTCACAGATCAGAAAGAAATATCTCAGAAAGCTTCTTTCACGTTTTGAACGGATGAAAATCCGTTTATCAGCGTAGGCCTCAATGCGATCCAAGGAATCCCTTCTCAGTTTCCTCAAAGACAGTGTTATTGGACTGCTCCACGAAACATAAGTGTAACTCTGTGAGATGAATTCACATATCACCAAGAAGTTTCTAAGAAAGCTTCTTTCTAGTTTTCATCTGAGGATATTTCCTTTGTCACCGTAAGCTTCATTTCGCTCAGTGGTATCCCATTGCAGATTTCCAGAAAACTTAGTTAACAAACTGATCACTGAAGAGAAACGTGAAACTCTGTGAGTTGCACTAACACATGGCAATGCAGGTTTTCAGAAAGCTTCTCTTTAGTTATTATGTGAGGATATTTCCTTTTTCACCATAGCCCTGAAAGAGCTCCCAAATACACCTTTGCAGAATTCACGACAACAGTGTTATCAAACTGTTGCAAGAAGGGTAGTGTGGAAGTCTGTGTGATAAAGTCACACATCAGAAAGCAATCTCTCAGAAAGCTTCTCTCTAGTTATTATGTGAGGAAATTTCCTTTTTCACCATGGGCCCCCATGGGCTTCCAAATATCACTTTCCAGAATCCACGAAAAGAGTGTTCCCAAACTGCTTCCTGAAGTCTAAGTTATACGTCTGTGAGATGAACTCACAGATCAGAAAGAAGTTTCTCAGAAGGCTTCTTTCCAGTTTTGATCTGAGGATTTTTCCTTTTTCACCGTAGTCCTCAAGAGCTCCCAAATATACCTTTGCAGAATCCACGACAACAGTGTTAGCAAACTGTTCCAAGAAGGGAAGGGTGGAACTCTGTGTGATGAAGTCACACATCAGAAAGCAATCTCTCAGAAAGCTTCTCTCTAGTTATTATGTGAGGATATTTCCTTTTTCACTATGGGCCCCTAAGGGCTTCCAAATCTCACTTTGCAGATTCCACGAAACAAGTGTTAGCAAACTGCTTTCTGAGACATAAGCTGTAACTCTGGGAGCGGAATTCACATATCACAAAGAAGTTTCTCAGGAAGCTTCTTTCACGTTTTGAACTGATGATATTTCCTTTACCAGCGTAGGCCTCAATGCGATCCAAATAAGTACTTCTCAGGATCCTCAAAGACAGTGTTAATGAAATGCTGCATGAAACATAAGTGTAATTCTGTGAGATGAATTCACACATCACCAAGAAGTTTCTAAAAGAGCTTCTTTCTAGTTTTCATCTGAGGATATTTCCTTTGTCACCATAAGCATCATTGTGTTCAGAAGTATCCCATTGCAGATTTCCAGAATACTGTGTTAGCAAAATGAACACTGAAGAGAAACATGTAACACTGTGAGTTGCATTCACACATCGAAATGCAGTTACTCAAAAGGCTTCTTTCCAGTTTTGATCAGAGGATATTTCCTTTTTCACCATAGTCCTCTGTGAGCTCCCAAATATCACTTTGCAGAACACAAGATAACAGAGTTAGCAAACTGTTCCAAGAAGGGAAGGGTGGAAGTCTGTGTGATGAAGTCACACATCAGAAAGCAATCTCTCAGAAAGCTTCTCTCTAGTTATTATCTGAGGATATTTCCTTTTTCACCAACGGCCACTATGGGCTCCCAAATCTCATTTGGCAGATTCCACGAAAAGAGTGTTAGCAAACTGCCTCCTGAGAACTAAGCTGTAACTCCGTGAGAGGAATTCACAGATCACAAAGAAGTTTCTCACAAAGCTTCTTTCACGTTTTGAACGGGTGATATTTCCTTTACCAGCGTAGGCCTCAATGCGTTCCAAAGAAGTCCTTCTCAGGTTCCTCAAAGACAGTATTAATGGACTGCTGCATGAAACAGAGGTGTAATTCTGTGAGATGAATTCCCGCAGCACTAAGAAGTTTCTAAGAATGCTTCTTTCTAGTTTTCATCTGAGGATATTTCCTTTGTCACCGTAAGCTTCATTGTGTTCAGAAGTATCCCATTGCAGATTTCCAGAAAACTGTGTTAGCAAACTGAACACTGAAGAGAAACGTGCAACTCTGTGAGTTGCATTCACACATCGAAATGCAGTTTCTCAGAAGGCTTCCTTCCAGTTTTGATCTGGGTATATTTCCTTTTTCACCATAGTCCTCAGTGAGCTCCCAATTATCACTTTGAAGAACACAAGATAACAGAGTTAGCAAACTCTTCAAAGAAGGGAAGGGTGGAACTTTGGGTGATGAAGTCACACATCAGAAAGCAATCTCTCAGAAAGCTTCTTTCTAGTAATTATCTGAGGATATTTCCTTTTTACCATGGGCCCCTATTGGCTCCCAAATCTCATTTGGCAGGTTCCACGAAAAGAGTGTCAGCAAACTGCTTCCTGAGAACTACGATGTAAGTCTGTGAGAGGAATTCACAGACCACAAAGAAGTTTCTCAGAAAGCTTCTTTCACCTTTTGAACTGATGATATTTCCTTTATCAGCGTAGGCCTCTATGCGATCCAAAGAAATCCTTCTCAGGTTCCTCAAAGACAGTGTTAATGCACTCCTGCATGAAACATAAGTGTAATTCTGTGAGATGAATTCACACATCAACAAGAACTTTGTAAAAAAGCTTCTTTCTTATTTTCATCTGAGGATTTTTCCTTTGTCACCGTAAGCTTCATTGCGTTCAGAAGTATCCCATTGCAGATATTCAGAAAACTGTGTTAGCAAACTGAACACTGAAGAGAAACGTGTCACTCTGTGAGATGCATTCACACATCGAAATGCAGTTACTCAGAAGGCTTCTTTCCGGTTTTGATCTGAGGATATTTCCTTTTTCACAGTAGCCCACAGTGAGCTCCCAACTATCACCTTGCAGAACCCAAGTTAATAAAGTTTGCAAACTCTTCAAGGAATGGAAGGGTGGAATTCTGTGTGATGAAGTCACACATCAGAAAGCAAACTCTCAGAAAGTTTCTCTCTTGTTATTATCTGAGGATGTTTCCGTTTTCACCATTGCCCGCTAAGGGCTCCCAAATGTCACTTTGCAGATTCCACGAAAAGAGTGTTAGCAAAATCCTATCTGAGAACTAAGCTGTAACTCTGTGAGAGGAATTCACAGATCACAAAGAAGTTTCTCTGGAAGCTTCTTTCACGTTTTCAACTTATGATATTTCCTTTATCAGCGTAGGCCTCAGTGCAATCCAAAGAAGTCCTTCTCAGCTTCCTCAAAGACAGTGTTAATGGACTCTTTCAGGAAACATAAGTGTAATTCTGTGATATGAATTCACACATCACCACGAAGTTTCTAACAGTGCTTCTTTCTAGTTTCCTTCTGAGGATATTTTCTTTGTCACCGTAAGCTTCATGGCATTCAGAAGTATCGCATTGCAGATTTCCAGAAAACTGTGTTAGCAAACTGAACACTGAAGAGAAACGTGTAACTCTGTGAGTTGCATTCACACATCGAAATGCATTTTCTCAGAAGGCTTCTTTCCAGTTTTGATCTGAGGATATTTCCTTTTTCACCATAGCTCTCAGTGAGCTCCCAAATAAGACTTTGTAGAACACAAGATAACAGAGTTAGCAAACTCTTCCAAGAAGGGAAGGGTGGAACTCTGTGTGATGAAGTCACACATCAGAAAGCAATCTCTCAGAAAGCTTCTCTCTATTTACTATCTGAGGATATTTCCTTTTTCACCATGGGCCCCTAAAGGCTCCCAAATCTCATTTGGCAGATTCCACGAAACAGTGTTAGCAAACTGCTTCCTGAGAACTAAGCTGTAACTCTGTGAGAGGAATTCACAGATCACAAAGAAGTTTCTCACAAAGCTTCTTTCACGTTTTCAACTTATGATATTTCCTTTATCAGCATAGGCCTCAATGAAATCCAAAGAAGTCCTTCTCAGGTTCCTCAAAGACAGTGTTAATGGACTCCTTCATGAAACATAAGTGTAATTCTGTGAGATGAATTCAGACATCACCAAGAAGTTTCTAACAGAGCTTCTTTCTAGTTTTCATCTGAGGATATTTCCTTTGTCAACGTAAGCTTCATTGCGTTCAGCAGTATCCCATTGCAGATTTCCAGAAAACTGTGTTAGCAAACTGAACACTGAGGAGAAAACACAAGGTAACAGAGTTAGAAAATTGTTCCAAGAAGGGAAGGTTGGAACTCTATGTGACGAAGTCACACATCAGAAAGCAATCTCTCAGAAAGCTTCTCTCCTGTTATTATCTGAGGTTATTTCCTTTTTCACCATGGGCCCCTAAGGGCTCCCAAATCTTACTTTGGAGATTCCACGAAAAGAGTGTTAGCAAACTGCTTCCTGAGAAATAAACTGTAACTCTGGGAGAAGAATTCACAGATCACAAAGAAGTTTCTCAGGAAGCTTCTTTCACGTTTTGAACGGGTGATATTTCCCTTACCAGCGTAGGCCTCAATTTGATCCAAATAAGTCCTTCTCAGGATCCTCAAAGACAGTGTTAATGGAAATCTGCATGAAACATATGTGTAATTCTGTGAGATGAATTCACACATCACCAAGAAGTTTCTAACAGAGCTTCTTTCTAGTTTTCATCTGAGGATATTTCCTTTGTCACCGTAAGCTTCTTTGCGTTCAGAAGTATCCCATTGCAGATTTCCAGAAAACTGTGTTAGCAAACTGAACACTGAGCAGAAACGTGTAACTCTGTGAGTTGCATTTACACATCGAAATGCAGTTTCTCAGAAGGCTTCTTTCCAGTTTTGATCTGAGGATATTTCCTTTTTCACCATAGTCCTCTGTGAGCTCCCAAATATCACTTTGCAGAACACAAGATAACAGAGTTAGCACATTCTTCCAAGAAGGGAAGGGTGGAACTCTGTGTGATGAAGTCACACATCAGAAAGCACTCTCTCAGAAAGCTTCTCTCCAGTTATTATCTGAGGATATTTCCTTTTTCACCAAGGGCCCCTATGGGCTCCCAAATCTCATTTGGCAGATTCCACGAAAAGAGTGTTAGCAAACTGTCTCCTGAGAACTAAGCTGTAACTCCGTGAGAGGAATTCACAGATCACAAAGAAGTTTCTCACAAAGCTTCTTTCACGTTTTGAACGGGTGATATTTCCCTTACCAGCGTAGGCCTCAATGCGATCCAAAGAAGTCCTTCTCAGGTTCCTCAAAGACAGTATTAATGGACTGCTGCATGAAACAGAGGTGTAATTCTGTGAGATGCATTCACACATCACCAAGAAGTTTCTAAGAAAGCTTCTTTCTAGTTTTCATCTGTGGATATTTCCTTTGTCAACGAGAGGTTCACTGCGCTATGAAGTATCTAATTGTAGATTTCCAGAAAACTGTGTTAACAAACTGATCACTGAAGAGAAACGTGTAACTCTATGAGTTGCATTCACTCATGGCAATGCAGTTTCTCAGAAAGCTTCTCTTTAGTTATTATGTGAGGATATTTCCTTTTTCACCATAGACCTCAATGAGCTCCCAAATATACCTTTGCAGAATCCACGACAACAGTGTTAGCAAACTGTTCCAAGAAGGGAAGGGTGGAATTCTGTGTGATGAAGCCACACATCAGAACGGAATCTCTCAGGAAACTTCTCTCTATTTATTATGTGAGGATATTTCCTTTTTCATCATGGGCCCCTAAGGGTTCCCAAATATCACCTTACAAATTATACGAAAAGAGTGTTAGCAAACTGCTTCCTGAAGTCTAAGTTATATGTCTGTGAGATGAACTCACAGATTAGAAAGAAGTTTCTCAGAAATCTTCTTTCACGTTTTGAACGGATGAAATTTCCTTTATCAGTGTAGGCCTCAATGCGATCCAAAGAAGCCGTTCCCAGGTTCCTCAGAGACAGTGTTAATGGACTGCTCCATGAAATATAAGTGTAACTCTGTGAGATGAATTCACACATCACCAAGAAGTTTCTAAGAAAGCTTCTTTTAGTTTTCATCGGTGGATATTTCCTTTGTCACCAGTAAGGTTCATTGCGCTATGAAGTACCTAATTGCAGATTTCCAGAAAACTGTGTTAAAAAACTGATCACTGAGGAGAAACCTGTAACTCTGTGAGTTGCATTCACACATGGCAGTGCAGTTTCTCAGAAAGCTTCTCTTTAGTTATTATGTGAGGATATTTCCTTTTTCACCATAGCCCTCAATGAGCTCCCAAATATACTTTGCAGAATCCACGACAACAGTGTTAGCAAACTGTTCCAAGAAGGGAGGGGTGGAATTCTGTGTGATGAAGCCGCACATCAGAAAGGAATCTCTCAGAATGCTTCTCTCTAGTTTTTATGTGAGGATATTTCCTTTTTCACCATGGGCCCCTATGGACTCCCAAATATCACTTTACAGATTCCACAAAATAGTGTTAGCAAACTGCTTCCTGAAGTCTAAGTTATAAGCCTGTGAGATGAACTCACAGATCAGAAAGAAGTTTCTCAGAAAGATTCTTTCACGTTTTGAATGATGAAATTTCATTTATCAGCATAGCCCTCAGTGCGTTCCAATGAAGCCATTCTCAGATTCCTCAAAGACAGTGTTAATGCACTGTTCCACGAAACATAAGTGTAACTCTGTGAGATGAATTCACACATCACCAAGAAGTTTCTAAGAAAGCTTCTTTTTAGTTTCCATCTGTGGATATTTCCCTTGTCACCGTAAGGTTCATTGCGTTATGAAGTATCTAATAGCAGATTTCCAGAAAACTGTGTTTACAAACTGATCACTGAAGAGAAACGTGTAACTCTGTGAGTTGCATTCACACATGGCAATGCAGTTTCTCAGAAAGCTTCTCTTTAGTTATTATGTGAGGATATTTCGTTTTTCACCATAGCTCTCAATGAGCTCCCAAATATACCTTTGCAGAATACACGACAACAGTGTTAGCAAACTGTTGCAGGAAGTGAAAGTTTGAATTCCGTGTGATGAAGCCACACATCCGAAAGGAATCTCTCAGAAAGCTTCTCTCTAGTTATTATGTGAGGATATTTCCTTTTTCAACATGGGCCTCTATGGGCTCCCAAATATGACTTTATAGATTCCACGAAAAGAGTGTTAGCAAACTGCTTCCTGAAATCTAAGTTATAAGTCTGTGAGATGAACTCACAGATCAGAAAGAAGTTTCTCAGAAAGCTTCTTTCGCGTTTTGAACGGATGAAATTTCCTTTATCAGCGTAGGCCTCAATGCGATCCAAAGAAGCCGTTCTCGGATTCCTCAAAGACAGTGTTAATGGACTGCTCTACGAAACATAAGTGTAACTCTGTGAAATGAATTCACACATCACCAAGAAGTTTCTAGGAAAGCTTCTTTCTAGTTTTCCTCTGTGGATATATCCTTTGTCACCGTAAGGTTCATTGCGCTATGAAGTATCTAATTGCAGATTTCCAGAAAACTGTGTTAACAAACTGATCACTGAAGAGAAACGTGTAACTCTGTGAGTTGCATTCACTCATGGCAATGCAGTTTCTCAGAAAGCTTCTCTTTAGTTATTATGTGAGGATATTTCCTTTTTCCCCATAACCCTCAATTAGCTCCAAAACATACTTTTGCAGAATCCACGACAACAGTGTTAGCAAACTGTTCCAAGAAGGGAAGGGTGGAACTCTGTGTGATGAAGCAACACATCCGAAAGGAATCTCTCAGAAAGCTTCTCTCTAGTTATTATGTGAGGATATTTCCTTTTTCAGCATGGGCCCCTATGGGCTCCCAAATATCACTTTACAGATTCCACGAAAAGAGTGTTAGCATAGTGTTTCCTAAAATCTAAGTTATAAGTCTGTGAGATGAACTCACAGATCAGAAAGAAGTTTCTCAGAACGCTTCTTTCACGTTTTGAACGATGCAATTTCCTTTATGAGCGTAGGCCTAAATGCGATCCAAAGAGGCCGTTCTCAGATTCCTCAAAGACAGTGTTAATTTACTGCTCCACGATACATAAGTGTAACTCTGTGAGATGAATTCACACATCACCAAGAAGTTTCTAGGAAAGCTTCTTTCTAGTTTTCCTCTGTGGATATATCCTTTGTCACCGTAAGGTTCATTGCGCTATGAAGTATCTAATTTGCAGATTTCCAGAAAACTGTGTTAACAAACTGATCACTGAAGAGAAACTTCCTGAAGTCTAAGTTATACTCCGTGAGATGAACTCACAGATCAGAAAGAAGTTACTCAGAAGGCTTCTTTCACGTTTGAACGGAAGAATTCCTTTATCAGCGTAGCCTCAATGCGATCCAAGGAAGCCTTCTCAGGTTCCTCAAAGACAGTGTTAATGGACTGCTCCACGAACTAAGTGTAACTCTGTGGAGATGAATTCACACATCACCAAGAATTTCTAAGAAAGCTTCTTCTAGTTTCATCTGAGGATATTTCCTTTTCACCGTAAGCTTCATTGCCAAAGGGATCCCTTGCAGATTTCCAGAAAACTTAGTTTACAACTGATCACTGAAGAGAAACGTGTAACTCTGTGAGTTGCATTCACTCATGGCAATGCGTTTCTCAGAAGGCTTCTTTCCAGTTTTGATCTGGGGATATTTTCTTTTCACCGTAGCCCCCAATGAGCTCCCAAATATCTCTGCAGAATCCAGGACAAGAGTGTGTAGCAAACTGTTCAAGAAGGAAGGTTGAACCTTGTGTGATGAAGTCACACATCAGAAAGCAATCTCTCAGAAAGCTTCTCTCTATTTATTATGTAGAATATTTCCTTTTTCACACATGGGCAACATGGGCTCCAAAATATCCTTTCCAGAATCCACAAAGTATTGCAATTGCTTCCTGACGTCTAATGTTATAAGTCTGTGAGATGAACTCACAGATCAGAGAAGTTTCTAGAAAGCTTCTTTCACGTTTTCAAAGGATGATATTTCCTTTATCAGCGTAGGTCTCAATGCGATCCAAGGAAGCCGTTCTCAGGTTCCTCAAGACAGTGTTAATGGACTGCTCCATGAAACTAAGTGTAACTCTGTGAGATGAATTCACACATCACCAAGAATTTCTAAGAAGCTCCTTCTAGTTTTCATCTGAGATATTTCCTTTGTCACCGTAAGCTTCATTGCTCTAAGGGGTACCCATTGCAATTTCCAGAACTTAGTTAGCACTGATCACTGAAGAGAACGTGTATCTCTGTGAGTTGCCATTCACTCATGGCAATGCAGTTTTCACAGAAGGCTTCTTTCCAGTTTGATCGAGGATATTTCCTTTTTCACCATAGCCCTCAAGATTTCCCAAATATACCTTGGAATCCACGACAACAGTGTTAGTAAACTGTTCCAGAAGGGAAGGGTGGAACTCTGTGGATGAAGTCACACATCAGAAAGCAATCTCTCGAAAGCTTCTCTCTAGTTATTATCTGAGGATATATCCTTTTTCACCATGGGCCCGAGGCTCCCAAATCTCATTTGCATATTCAACGAAAGAGTGTTAGCAAACTGCTCCTGAGAACTAAGCTGTAACTGCGTTGGAGAATTCACAGATCACAACGAAAGCTTATCAGAAAGCTTCTTTCACGTTTTGGGGAAGAAATTTCCTTATCAGCGTTGGCCTCAATGCGATCCAAGATAGCACTTCTCAGCTTCCTCATAACCTTGTTTGGACTACTCCACGAAACATATGTGTAACTCTGTGAGATGAATTCACCCATCATAAGAGTTTCTAAGAAAGATTCTTCCAGTTATCATGTGGGATATTTCCTTTGTCACGTAAGTCTTCATTGCGCTATGAACTATCTAATTGCAGATTCCCAGAAAACTTCGTTAGCAACTGATCACTGAGAAAACGTGTAACTCATGTTTTGCATTCACTCATGCATGCAGTTTCTCAAAGGCTTCTTTCCAGTATTGATCTGAGGATTTCCTTTTTCAGCATAGCCCTCATGAGCTCCCAAATATACCTTGCAGAATCCACGACAGCAGTGTTACAACTGTTCCAAGAAGGGAAGGTGGAACTCTTGTGATGAAGTCACACATCAAAAGCAATCTCTCAGATAGCTTCTTCTAGTTATTTGTGAGGATATTTCCTTTTTCACCAGGGCCCCTATGGGCTCCCAAATACACTTTCCAATCCACAGAAGGAGTGTTCGAAACTGCTTCCTGAAGTCAAGTTATAACGTCTGTGAGATGTACTCACAGATCAGAAGAATTCTCAGAAAGTCTCTTCTACGTTTTGAACGGATAAAAATCCGTTTATCACACGTAGGCCTAAATGCGATCCAAGGAACCCTTCTCAGTTTCCTCAAAGACAGTGTTATTGGACTGCTCCACGAAACATAAGTGTAACTCTGTGAATGAATCACATATCCCAAAAGTTCTCAGAAAGCTTCTTTCTAGTTTTCATCTGAGGATTTTCCTTTGTCACCGTAAGCTTCATTCGCCTCAGTGGTATCCTATTGCAGATTTCCAGAAAACTTGTTACCAAACTGATCACTGAAGAGAAACGTGAAACTCTGTGAGTTGCACTAACACATGGCAATGCAGTTTTCAAAAGCTTCTCTTTAGTTATTATGGTAGGATATTTCCTTTTTCACCATAGCCCTGAAAGAGCTCCAAATACACCTTTGCAGAATCACGAACAGTGTTATCAAACTGTTGCAAGAAGATAGTGTGGAGTCTGTGTGATAAAGTCACACATCAGAAGCAATCTCTCAGAAGCTTCTCTCTAGTATTATGTGAGGATTTCCTTTTTCACCATGGCCCCATGGGCTTCCAAATATCACTTTCCAGAATCCACGAAAAAGTGTTCCCAAACTGCTTCCTGAAGTCTAAGTTATACGTCTGTGAGATGAACCACAGATCAGAAAGAATTTCTCAGAAGGCTTCTTTCACGTTTTGATCTAGATTTTTCCTTTTCATCACCGTAGTCCATGAGCTCCCAAATATACCTTTGGATATCAACACAACAGTGTTAGCAAACTGTTCCAAGAAGGAAGTGGAACTCTGTGTATGAAGTCACACATCAGAAAGCAATCTCTCAGAAAGCTTCTCTCTAGTTATTATGTAGGTATTTCTTTTTCACTATGGGCCCCTAAGGGCTTCCAATCTCACTTTGCGATTCCACGAAACAAGTGTTAGCAACTGCTTTCTGAGACAAAGCTGTAACTCTGAGCGGAATTCACATATCACAAAGAAGCTTCTCAGGAAGCTTCTTTCACGTTTTGAACTGATATATTTGTTCCTTTACCAGCGTAGGCCTCAATGCGATCCAAATAAGTACTTCTCAGATCCTCAAAGACAGGGTTATGAAATGCTGCATGCAAACATAATTGTAATTCTGTGAGATGAATTCCACACATCACCAAGAAGTTTCTAAAAGAGCTTCTTTCTAGTTTTCATCTGAGGATATTTCCTTTGTCACCATAAGCATCATTGTGTTCAGAAGTATCCCATTGCAGATTCCAGAATACTGTGTTAGCAAAATGACACTGAAGAGAAACATGTACTCTGTGAGTTGCATTCACACATCGAAATGCAGTTTCTCAAAAGGCTTTTTCCAGTTTTGATCAGAGGATATTTCCTTTTCACCATAGTCCTCTGTGAGCTCCCAAATATCACTTTGCAGAACACAAATAACAGAGTTAAGCAAACTGTTCCAAGAAGGGAAGGGTGGAAGTCTGTGTGATGAAGTCACACATCAGAAAGCATCTCTCAGAAAGCTTCTCTCTAGTTATTATCTGAGGATATTCCTTTTCACAACGGCACTATGGGCTCCCAAATCTCATTGCAGATTCCACCAAAGAGTGTTAGCAACCTGCCTCCTGAGAACTAAGCTGTAACTCCGTGAGAGGAATTCACAGATCACAAAGAGTTTCTCACAAAGCTTCTTTCACGTTTTGAACGGTGATATTTCCTTTACCAGCGTAGGCCTCAATGCGTTCCAAAAAGTCTTCTCAGGTTCCTCAAAGCACTATTAATGGACTGCTGCATGAAACAGAGGTGTAATTCTGTGAAAATTCCCGCAGCACTAAGAAGTTTTCTAAGAAGCTTCTTTCTAGTTTTCATCTGATGGATATTTCCTTTGTCACCGAAGCTTCATTGTGTTCAGAAGTATCCCATTGCAGATTTCCAAAAACTGTGTTAGCAAAACTGACCACTGAAGAGAAACGTGCAACTCTGTGAGTTGCATTCACACATCGAAATGCAGTTTCTAAAGGCTTCCTTCCAGTTTTGATCTGGGTATTTTCTTTTTCACCATAGTCCTCAGTGAGCTCCCAATTATCACTTTGAAGAACACAAGATAACAAGTTAGCAAACTCTTCAAGAAGGGAAGGGTGGAACTTTGGGTGATGAAGTCCACCATCAGAAAGCAATCTCCAGAAAGCTTCTTTCTAGTAATATCTGAGGATATTTCCTTTTTACCAGGGGCCCCTTTGGCTCCCAAATCATTTGGCAGGTTCCACAGAAAGAGTGTCAGCAAACTGCTTCCTGAGAACTACGATGTAGTCTGTGAGAGAATTCACAGACAACAAAGAAGTTTCTCAGAAAGCTTCTTTCACCTTTTGAACTGATGATATTTCCTTTATCAGCGGAGCCTCTATGCGATCCAAAGAATCCTTCTCAGGTTCCTCAAAGACAGTGTAATGCACTCCTGCATGAAACATAGTGTAATTCTGTGAGATGAATTCACACATCACAAGAACTTTGTAAAAAGCTTCTTTCTTATTTTCACTGAGGATTTTCCTTTGTCACCGTAAGCTTCATTGCGTTCAAGTATCCCATTGCAATATTCAGAAAACTGTGTTAGCAAACTGAACACTGAAGGAAACGTGTACTCTGTGAGATGCATTCACACATCGAAATGCAGTTACTCCAGAAGTTTCTTTCCGGTTTTGATCTGAGGTATTTCCTTTTTCACAGTAGCCCACAGTGAGCTCCCAACTATCACCTTGCAGAACCCAAGTTACAAAGTTGTGCAAACTTTCAAGGAATGGAAGGGTGAATCTGTGTGTTGAAGTCACACATCAGAAGCAAACTCTCAGAAAGTTCTCTCTTGTTATATCTGAGGATGTTTCCTTTTTCACCATTGCCGCTAAGGGCTCCCAAATGTCACTTTGCAGATTCCACGAAAAGAGTGTTAGCAAATCCTATCTGAGAACTAAGCTGTAAACTCTGTGAGAGAAATCACAGATCACAAGAAGTTTCTCTGGAAGCTTCTTTCACGTTTTCAACTATGATATTTCCTTATCAGCGTGGCCTCATGCAATCCAAAGAAGTCCTTCTCAGCTTCCTCAAAGACAGTGTTAATGGACTCTTCAGAAACATAAGTGTATTCTGTGATATGAATTCACACATCACCACGAAGTTTCTAACAAGTGCTTCTTTCTAGTTTCTTCTGAGGATATTTCTTTGTCACCGTAAGCTTCATGGCATTCAAAGTATCGCATTGCAGATTTCCAAAAAACTGTGTTAGCAACTGAACACTGAAGAGAAACGTGTAACTCTGTGAGTTGCATTCACACATCGAATGCATTTTCTCAGAAGGCTTCTTTCCAGTTTTGATCTGAGGTATTTCCTTTTCACACATAGCTCTCAGTAGCTCCAATAATACTTTGTAGAACACAAGAAACAGAGTTAGCAACTTTTCCAAGAAGGGAAGGGTGGAACTCTGTGTGATGAAGTCACACATCAGAAAGCAATCTCTCAGAAAGCTCTCTCTATTTACTATCTGAGGTATTTCCTTTTTCACCAGTGCCCCTAAGGCTCCCAAATCTCATTTGGCAATTCCACGAAACAGTGTGTAGCAAACTGCTTCCTGAGAACTAATCTGTAACTCTGTGAGAGGATTCACAGATCACAAAGTTTCTCACAAAGCTTCTTTCACGTTTTCAACTATGATATTCCTTTATCAGCAGGCCTCAATGAATCCAAAGAAGTCTTCTCAGGTTCCTCAAAGACAGTGTTAATGGACTCCTTCATGAAACATAGTGTAATTCTGTGAGATGAATTCAGACATCACACGAAGTTCTAACAGAGCTTCTTTCTAGTTTTCATCTGAGGATATTTCCTTTGTAACGTAAGCTTCATTGCGTTCAGCAGTATCCATTGCAGATTTCGCAGAAAACTGTTAGCAAACTGACACTGAGAGAAACACAGGTACACAGAGTTAGAAAATTGTTCCAAGAAGAAGGTTGGAACTCTATGTGACGAAGTCACACATCAGAAAGCATCTCTCAGAAAGCTTCCTCCTGTTTTATCTGAGGTTATTTCCTTTTTTCACCATGGGCCCCTAAGGGCTCCAAATCTACTTTGGAGATCCAGAAAAGAGTGTTAGCAAACGCTTCCTGAGAAATAAACTGTAACTCTGGGAGAAGAATTCACAGATCACAAAAGAAGTTTCTCAGAACTTCTTTCACGTTTTGACGGGTGATATTTCCCTTACCACGTAGGCCTCAATGAATCCAAATAAGTCCTTCTCAGGATCCTCAAAGACAGTGTTATGGAAATCTGCATGAAACATATGTGTATTCTGTGAGAATGAATTCACACATCACCAAGAAGTTTCTAACGAGCTTCTTTCTAGTTTTCATCTGAGGATATTTCCTTTGTCACCGTAAGCTTCTTTGCGTTCAGAAGTATCCCATTGCAGATTTCCAGAAAACTGTTTCAAACTGAACACTGAGCAGAAACGTGTAACTCTGTGAGTTGCATTTACACATGAAATGCAGTTTCTCAGAAGGCTCTTTTCCAGTTTTGATCTGAGGATATTTCCTTTTCACCATAGTCCTCTGTGAGCTCCAAATTACTCTTTGCAGAACACAGATAACAGAGTTAGCACATTCTTCCAAGAAGGAAGGTGTGAACTCTGTGTGATGAAGTCACACATCAGAAGCATGCTCTCTCAGAAAGCTTCTCTCCAGTTATTCTGAGGATATTTCCTTTTTCACCAAGGGCCCCTATGGGCTCCCAAATCTCATTTGCAGATTCCACGAAAGAGAGTGTTAGCAAACTGTCCTCCTGAGAACTAAGCTGTAACTCCGTGAGGAATTCACAGATCACAAGAATTTTCTCACAAAGCTTCTTTCACGTTTTGAACGGTGATATTTCCCTTACCACGTAGGCCTCAATGCGATCCAAAGAAGTCCTCAGGTTCCTCAAAGACAGTATTAATGGACTGCTGCATAAACAGAGGTGTAATTCTGTGAGATCATTCAACATCACCAAGAAGTTTCTAAGAAAGCTTCTTTCTAGTTTTCATCTGTGGATATTTCCTTTGTCACGTGAGGTTCATGCGCTATGAAGTATCTAATTGAGATTTCCAGAAAACTGTGTTAACAAACTGACACTGAAGAGAAACGTGTAACTCTATGATTGCATTCCACTCATGGCAATGCAGTTTCTCAGAAAGCTTCTCTTAGTTTTATGTGAGGATATTTCCTTTTTCACCATAGACCTCAATGAGCTCCCAATTATACCTTTGCAGAATCCACGACAACAGTGTTAGCAAACTGTTCCAGAGGGAAGGGTGGAATTCTGTGTGATGAAGCCACACATCAGAACGAATCTCTCAGGAAACTTCTCTCTATTATTAGGTGAGGATATAATATACCTTTGCAGAATCCACACAACAGTTAGCAACTGTTCCAAGTAGGGAAGGGTGGAACTCTGTGTGATGAAGTCACACATCAGAAAGCAATCTCTCAAAAAGCTTCTCTGTAGTTATTATGTGAGGATATTTCCTTTTTCACCATGGGTCCCTATGGGCTCCCAAATATCACTTTCCAGTTTACATGAAAAGAGTGTTAGCAAACTGCTTCCTGAAGTCTAAATTATAAGTCTATGAAATGAACTCACAGATCAGAAAGAAGTTTCTCAGAAAGCTTCTTTCACGTTTTGAACGAATGAAATTTCCTTTATCAGCGGAGGTCTCAAAGCGATCCAAGGAAGCCCTTCTCATGTTCCTCAAGGACAGTGTTAATGGACTGCTCAAAGAAACATAAGTGTAACTCTGTGAGATGAATTCACACATCACCAAGAAGTTTCTTAGAAAGCTTCTTTCTAGTTTTCATCTGTGGATATTTCCTTTGTCACCGTAAGTTTCATTGCGCTATGAAGTATCTAATTGCAGATTTCCAGAAAACAGTGTTAACAAACTGATCACTGAAGAGAAATGTGCAACTCTGTGAGTTGCATTCACACATGGCAGTGCAGTTTCACACAAAGCTGCTCTTTAGTTACTATGTGAGGATATTTCCTTTTTCACCAGAGCCCTCAATGAGCTCCCAAATATACCTTTGCAGAATCCACGACAACAGTGTTAGCAAACTGTTCCAAGAAGGGAAGGTTGGAACTCTGTGTGATGAAGTCACACATCGGAAAGCAATCTCTCAGAAAGCTTCTCTGTAGTTATTATGTGAGGATATTTCCTTTATCACCATGGGTCCCTAGGGGCTCCCCAAATATCACTTTCCAGTTTCCACGAAAAGAGTGTTAGCAAACTTCTTCCTGAAGTCTAAATTATAAGTCTGTGAGATGAACTCCCAGATCAGAAGGAAGTTTCTCAGAAAGCTTCTTTCACGTTTTGAACGGATGAAATTTCCTTTATTAGCCTAGGCCTCAATGCAATCCAGGAAGCCCTTCTCAGGTTCCTCAAAGACAGTGTTAATGGACTGCTCCACGAAACATAAGTGTAACTCTGTGAGATGATTTCACATATCACCAAGAGGTGTCTAAGAAAGCTTCTTTCTAGTTTTCATCTGTGGATGTTTCCTTTGTCACCGTAAGGCTCATTGCGCTATGAAGTATCCAATTGCAGATTTCCAGAAAACTGTGTTAACAAACTGATCACTGAAGAGAAACGTGTAACTCTGTGAGTTGCATTCACAGATGGCAGTGCAGTTTCTCAGAAAGCTGCTCTTTAGTTGTTATGTGAGGATATTTCCTTTTTCACCAGAGCCCTCAATGAGCTCCCAAATATACCTTTGCAGAATCCACGACAACAGTGTTAGCAAACTGTTCCAAGAAGGGAAGGGTGGAACTCTGTGAGATGAAGTCACACATCAGAAAGCAATCTCTCAGAAAGCTTCTCTGTAGTTATTATGTGAGGATATTTCATTTTTCACGATGGGTCCCTAAGGGCTCCCAAATATCAATTTCCAGTTTCCACGAAAAGAGTGTTAGCAAACTGCGTCCTGAAGTCGAACGTATAAGTCGGTGAGATGAACTCACAGATCAGAAAGAAGTTTCTCAGAAAGCTTCTTTCACGTTTTAAACGGATGAAATGTCCTTTATCAGCGTAGGCCTCAATGCAATCCAGGAAGACCTTCTCAGGTTCCTCAAAGACAGTGTAATGGACTGCTCCACGAAACATAAGTGTAACTCTGTGAGATGAATTCACAATACACCAAGAAGTGTCTAAGAAAGCTTCTTTCTAGTTTTCATCTGTGGATGTTTCCTTTGTCACCGTAAGTTCATTGCGCTATGAAGTATCTAATTGCAGATTTCCAGAAAACTGTGTTAACAAACTGATTCCTGAAGAGAAACGTGTAACTCTGTGAGTTGCATTCACACATGGCAGTGCAGTTTCTCAGAAAGCTGCTCTTTAGTTATTATGTGAGGATATTTCCTTTTTCACCAGAGCCCTCAATGAGCTCCCAAATATACCTTTTCAGAATCCACGACAACAGTGTAAGCAAACTGTTCCAATAAGTGAAGGGTGGAACTCTGTGTGATTAAGTCACACATCAGAAAGCAATCTCTCAGAAAGCATCTCTGTAGTTATTATGTGAGGATATTTCCTTTTTCACCATGGGTCCCTAGGGGCTTCCAAATATCACTTTACAGTTTCCACGTAAAGAGAGTTAGCAAACCGCTTCCGGAAGTCTAAATTATACGTCTGTGAGATGAATTCACAGATCAGAAAGAAGTTTCTCAGAAAGCTTCTTTCACGTGTTGAACGGATGAAATTTGCTTTATCAGCGTCGGTCTCAATGCGATCCAAGGAGGCCCTTCTCAGGATCCTCAAAGACAGTGTTAATGGACTGCTCCACGAAACATAAGTGTAACTCTGTGAGATGAATTCACACATCACCAAGAAGTTTCTAAGAAAGCTTCTTTCTAGTTTCATCTGTGGATGATTCCTCTGTCACCGTAAAGTTCATTGCGCTATGAAGTATCTAATTGCAGATTTCCAGAAAACTGTGTTAACAAACTGATCACTGAAGCGAAACTTGTACCTCTGTGAGTTGCCTTCACACATGGCAGTGCAGTTTCTCAGAAAGCTGCTCTTTATTTATTATGTGAGGATATTTCCTTTTTCACCAGAGCCCTCAATGAGCTCCCAAATATACCTTTTCAGAATCCACGACAACAGTGTTAGCAAACTGTTCCAAGAAGTGAAGAGTGGAACTCTGTGTGATGAAGTCACACATCAGAAAGCAATCTCTCAGAAAGCTTCTCTGTAGTTATTATGTGAGGATATTTCCTTTTTCACCATCTGTCCCTATGGGCTCCCAAATATCACTTTCCAGTTTCCACGAAAAAAGTGTTAGCAAACTGCTTCCTGAAGTCTAAATTATTAGTCTGTGAGATGAACTAACAGATCAGAAAGAAGTTTCTCAGAAAGCTTCTTTCACGTTTTAAACGGATGAAATTTCCTTTATCAGCGTAGGCCTCAATGCAATCCAGGAAGCCCTTCTCAGGTTCCTCAAAGACAGTGTTAATGGACTGCTCCACGAAACATAAGTGTAATTCTGTGAGATGAATTCACACATCACCAAGAAGTGTCTACGAAAGCTTCTTTCTAATTTTCATCTGTGGATGCTTCCTTTGTCACCGTAAGTTTCATTGCGCTATGAAGTATCTAATTGCAGATTTCCAGAAAACTGTGTTAACAAACTGATCACTGAAGAGAAACGTGTAACTCTGAGAGTTGCATTCACACATGGCCTTGCAGTTTCTCAGAAATCTGTTCTTTAGTTATTATGTGAGGATATTTCCTTTTTCACTCGAGCCCTCAATGAGCACCCAAATATACCTTTGCAGAATCCAAGACAACAGTGTTAGCATACTGTTCCGAGAAGAGAAGTGTGGAACTCTGTGTGATGAAGTGACACATCAGAAAGCAATGTCTCAGAGAGCTTCTCTGTAGTTATTATGTGAGGATATTCCCTTTTTCACCTTGGGTCCCAAAGGTCTCTCAAATATCACTTTCCAGTTTCCACGAAAAGAGTGTTAGCAAACTGCTTCCTGAAGTCTAAATTATAAGTCTGTGAGATGAACTCACAGATCAGAAAGAAGTTTCTCAGAAAGCTTCTTTCACGTTTTGAACGGATGAAATTTCCTTTATCAGCGTAGTCCTAAATGCGATCCAAGGAAGCCCTTCTCAGGTTCCTCAAAGACAGTGTTAATGGACTGTTCCACGAAACATAAGTGTAACTCTTGGAGATGAATTCACACATCACAAAGACGTTTCTAAGAAAGTTTCTTGCTAGTTTTCGTCTGTGGATGTTTCCTTTGTCACCGTAAGGTTCATTGCGCTATGAAGTATCTAATTGCAGATTACAAGAAAACTGTGTTAACAAAGTGATCACTGAAGACAGACATGTAACTCTGTGAGTTGCATTCACACATGGCAGTGCAGTTTCTCAGAAAGCTGCTCTTTAGTTATTATGTGAGTATATTTCCTTTTACACCAGAGCCCTCAATGAGCTCCCAAATATACCTTTTCAGAATCCCCGACAACAGTGTTACCAAACTGTTCCAAGAAGGGAAGGGTGGAACTCTGTGTGATTAAGTCACACATCAGAAAGCAATCTCTCAGAAAGCTTCTCTGTAGTTATTATGTGAGGATATTTCGTTTTTCACCATGGGTCCCTAAGGGCTCCGAAATATCAATTTCCAGTTTCCACGAAAAGTGTGTTAGCAAACTGCGTCCTGAAGTCAAAAGTATAAGTCGGTGAGATGAACTCACAGATCAGAAAGAAGTTTCTCAGAAAGCTTCTTTCACGTTTTGAACGGATGAAATGTCCTTTATCAGCGTAGGCCTCATTGCAATCCAGGAAGCCCTTCTCAGGTGCCTCAAAGACACTGTTAATAGACTGCTCCACGAAACATAAGTGTAACTCTGTGAGATGAATTCACACATCACCAAGAAGTGTCTAAGAAAGCTTCTTTCTAATTTTCATCTGTGGATGTTTCCTTTGTCACCGTAAGTTTCATTGCGCTATGAAGTATCTAATTGCAGATTTCCAGAAAACTGTGTTACCAAACTGATTACTGATGAGAAACGTGTAACTCTGTGAGTTGCATTCACACATGGCAGTGCAGTTTCTCAGAAAGCTGCTCTTTAGTTATGATGTGAGGGTATTTCCTTTTTCACCAGGGCCCTCAAAGAGCTCCCAAATATACCTTTGCAGAATCCACGACAACAGTGTTAGCAAACTGTTCCAAGAAGTGAAGGGTGGAACTCTGTGTGATTAAGTCACACATCAGAAAGCAATCTCTCAGAAAGCATCTCTGTAGTTATTATGTGAGGATATTTCCTTTTTCACCATGGGTCCCTAGGGGCTTCCAAATATCACTTTACAGTTTCCACGTAAAGAGAGTTAGCAAACCACTTCTGGAAGTCTAAATTATACGTCTGTGAGATGAACTCACAGATCAGAAAGAAGTTTCTCAGAAAGCTTCTTTCACGTTTTGAACGGATGAAATTTGCTTTATCAGCGTCGGCCCCAATGCAATCCAGGAGGCCCTTCTCAGGTTCCTCTAAGACAGTGTTAATGGACTACTCCACGAAACATAAGTGTAACTCTGTGAGATGAATTCACACATCACCAAGAAGTTTCTAAGAAAGCTTCTTTCTAGTTTTCATCTGTGGATGATTCCTCTGTCACCGTAAAGTACATTGCGCTATGAAGTATCTAATTGCAGATTTCCAGAAAACTGTGTTAACAAACTGATCACTGAAGCGAAACGTGTACCTCTGTGAGTTGCCTTCACACA
Organism: Rhinopithecus roxellana; assembly: GCF_007565055.1. Taxonomy (NCBI): domain Eukaryota; kingdom Metazoa; phylum Chordata; class Mammalia; order Primates; family Cercopithecidae; genus Rhinopithecus; species Rhinopithecus roxellana. The sequence continues at coordinate 55,851 of NW_022144647.1, forward strand.
TGGCAGTGCAGTTTCTCAGAAAGCTCCTCTTTAGTTATTATGTGAGGATATTTCCTTTTTCACCAGAGCCCTCAATGAGCTCCCAAATATACCTTTTCAGAATCCACGACAACAGTGTTAGCAAACTGTTCCAAGAAGGGAAAGGTGGAACTCTGTGTGATGAAGTCACACATCAGAAAGCAATCTCTCAGAAAGCTTCTCTGTAGTTATTATGTGAGGATATTTCCTTTTTCACCATCTGTCCCTATGGGGTCCCAAATATCACTTTCCAGTTTCCACGAAAAAAGTGTTAGCAAACTGCTTCCTGAAGTCTAAATTATTAGTCTGTGAGATGAACTCACAGATCAGAAATAAGTTTCTCAGAAAGCTTCTTTCACGTTTTGAACGGATGAAATATCCTTTATCAGCGTAGGCCTCAATGCAATCCAGGAAGCCCTTCTCAGGTTCCTCAAAGACAGTGTTAATGGACTGCTCCACGAAACATAAGTGTAACTCTCTGAGATGAATTCACACATCACCAAGAAGTGTCTACGAAAGCTTCTTTCTAGTTTTCATCTGTGGATGTTTCCTTTCTCACCGTAAGTTTCATTTCGCTATGAAGTATCTAATTGCAAATTTCCAGAAAACTGTGTTAACAAACTGATCACTGAAGAGAAACGTGTAACTCTGTGAGTTGCATTCACACATGGCAGTGCAGTTTCTCAGAAAGCTTCTCTTTAGTTATTATGAGAGGATATTTCCTTTTTCACCAGGGCCCTCAATGAACTCCCAATTATACCTTTGCAGAATCCACGACAACAGTGTTAGCAAACTGTTCCAAGAAGCGAAGGGTGGAACTCTGTGTGATGAAGTCACACATCAGAAAGCAATCTCTCAGAAAGCATCTCTGTATTTATTATGAGGATATTTCCTTTTTCACCATGGGTCCCTACGGGCTCCCAAATATCACTTTCCAGTTTCCATGAAAAAAAGTGTTAGCAAACTGCTTCCTGAAGTGGAAATTATAAGTCTGGGACATGAACTCACATATCAGAAAGAAGTTTCTCCGAAAGCTTCTTTCACGTTTTGAACGGATGAAATTTCCTTTATCAGCGGAGGCCTCAATTCGATCCAAGGAAGCCATTCTCAGGTTCCTCAAAGACAGTGTTAATGGACTGCTCCACGAAACATAAGTGTAACTCTGTGAGATGAATTCACACATCACCAAGAAGCTTCTAAGAAAGCTTCTTTCTAGTTTTCATCTGTGGATGTTTCCCTTGTCACCGTAAGGCTCATTGCGCTATGAAGTATCTAATTGCAGATTTCCAGAAAACTGTGTTAACAAACTGATCACTGAAGAGAAATGTGTATCTCTGTGAGTTGCATTCACACATGGCAGTGCAGTTTCTCAGAAAGATGCTCTTTAGTTATAATGTGAGGATATTTCCTTTTTCACCAGAGCCCTCAATGAGCTCCCAAATATACCTTTGCAGAATCCACGACAACAGTGTTAGCAAACTGTTCCAAGAAGGGAAGGGTGGAACCCTGTGTGATGAAGTCACACTTCAGAAAGCAATCTCTCAGAGAGCTTCTCTGTAGTTATTATGTAAGAATATTTCCTTTATCACCATGGATCCCTATGGGCTCCCAAGTATCACTTTCCAGTTTCCACGAAAAGAGTGTTACCAAACTGCTTCCTGAAGTCGAAATTATAAGCCTGTGAGATGAACTCAAAGATCAGAAAAAAGTTTCTCAGAAACCTTCTTTCACGTTTTGAACGGATGAAATTTCCTTTATCAGCGGAGGCCTCAATGCGATCCAAGGAAGCCCTTCTCAGGTTCCTCAAAGACAGTGTTAATGGACTGCTCCACGAAACATATGTGTAACTCTGTGAAATGAATGCACACAGCACCAAGGAGTTAATAAGAAAGCTTCTTTCTAGTTTTCATCTGTGGATGTTTCCTTTTCACGTAAGTTTCATTGCGCTATGAAGTATCTAATTGCAGATTTCCAGAAAACTGTGTTAACAAACTGATCACTGAAGAGAAACGTGTAACTCTGTGAGTTGCATTCACACATGGCAGTGCAGTTTTTCAGAAAGTTGCTCTTTAGTTATTATGTGAGGATATTTCCTTTTTCACAAGAGCCCTCAACGAGCTCCAAAATATACCTTTGCAGAATCCACGACAACAGTGTTAGCAAACTTTTCCAAGAACGGAAGTGTGGGACTCTGAGTGATGAAGTCACACATCAGAAAGAAATCTCTCCGAAAGTTTCTCTGTAGTTATTATGTGAGGATATTTCCTTTTTCACCATGGGTCCCTGTGGGCTCCCAAATATCACTTTCCAGTTTCCACGAAAATAGTGTTAGCAAACTGCTTCCTGAAGTCTAAATTATAAGTCTGTGAGATGAACTCAAAGATCAGAAAAAAGTTTCTCAGAAAGCTTCTTTCACGTTTGGAACGGATGAAATTTCCTTTATCAGCGGAGGCCTCCATGCGATCCAAGGAAGCCCTTCTCATGTTCCTCAAAGACAGTGTTAATGGACTGCTCCACGAAACATAATTGTAACTCTGTGAGATGAATTCACACCTCACCAAGAAGTTTCTAAGAAAGCTTCTTTCAAGTTTTCATTTGTGGATATTTCTTTTTACCGTAAGTTTCATTGCACTATGAAGTATCTAATTGCAGATTTCCAGAAAACTGTGTTAACAAACTGATCACTGAAGAGAAACGTGTAACTCTGTGAGTTGCATTCACACATGGCAGTCCAGTTTTTCAGAAAGCTGCTCTTTAGTTATTATGTGAGGATATTTCCTTTTTCAACTGAGCCCTCAATGAGCTCCCAAATATACCTTTGCAGAATCCACGACAACAGTGTTAGCAATCTGTTCCAAGAAGGGAAGGGTGGAACTCTGTGTGATGAATTCACAGATCAGAAAGCAATCTCTCAGAAAGCTTCTCTGTAGTTATTACGTGAGGATATTCCCTTTTTCACCATGGGTCCCTATGGGCTCCCAAATATCACTTTCCAGTTTCCATGAAAAGAGTGTTAGCAAACTGCTTCCTGAAGTCTAAATTATAAGTCTGTGAGATGAACTCACATATCAGAAAGAAGTTTCTCAGAAAGCTTCTTTCACACTTTGAATGAATGAAATTTCCTTTATCAGTGTAGGCCTCAAAGCGATCCAAGGAAGCCCTTCTCAGGTTCCTCAAAGACAGTGTTAATGGACTGCTCCACGAAACATAAGTGTAACTCTGGGAGATGAATTCACACATCACCAAGAAGTTTCTAAGAAAGCTTCTTTCTAGTTTTCATCTTTGGACGTTTCCTTTGTCACCGTAAGTTTCATTGCGCTATGAAGTATTTAATTGCAGATTTCCAGAAAAATGTGTTAACAAACTGATCACAGAAGAGAAACCTGTAACTCTGTGAGTTGCATTCACACATGGCAGTCCAGTTTCTCAGAAAGCTGCTCTTTAGTTATTATGTGAGGATATTTCCTTTTTCACCAGAGCCCTCAATGAGCTCCCAAATATACCTTTGCAGAATCCACGATAACAGTGTTAGCAAACTGTTCCTAGAAGGCAAGGGTGTAACTCTGTGTGATGAAGTCACAAATCAGAAAGCAATCTCTCAGAAAGCTTCTCTGTAGTTATTATGTGAGGATATTTTCTTTTTCACCATGGGTCCTTATGGGCTCCCAAATATCACTTTCCAGTTTCCACGAAAAGAGTGTTAGCAAACTGCTTCCTGAAGTCTAAATTATAAGTCTGTGAGATGAACTCACAGATCAGAAGGAAGTTTCTCACAAAGCTTCTTTTACGTTTTCAACGGATGAAATTTCCTTTATCAGCGTAGGCCTCAATGCGATCCAAGGATGCCTTTCTCAGGTTCCTCAAAGACAGTGTTAATGGACTGCTCCACGAAACATAATGGTAACTCTGTGAGATGACTTCACACATCACCAAGAAGTTTCTCAGAAAGCTTCTTTCTAGTTTTCATCTGTGGATGTTTCCTTTGCCACCGTAAGTTTCATTGCGCTATGAAGTAACTAATTGCAGATTTCCAGATAACTGTGTTAACAAACTGATCACTGAAGAGTAATCTGTAACTCTGTGAGTTGCATTCACACATGGCAGTGCGGTTTTTCACATAGCTGCTCTTTAGTTATTATGTGAGGATACTTCCTTTTTCAGCAGAGCCCTCAATGAGCTCCCAAATATACCTTTCCTGAATCCACGACAACAGTGTTAGCAAACTCTTCCAAGAAGGGAAAGGTGGAACTCTGTGTGATGAAGTCACACATCAGAAAGGAATCTCTCAGAAACCTTCTCTGTCGTTATTCTGTGAGGATATTTCCTTTTTCACCATGCGTCCCTAAGGGCTCCCAAATATCAATTTCCAGTTTCCACGAAAAGAGTGTTAGCAAACTGCGTCCTGAAGTCGAAATTATAAGTCGGTGAGATGAACTCACAGATCAGAAAGAAGTTTCTCAGAAAGCTTCTTTCACGTTTTGAACGGCTGAAATGTCTTTTATCAGCGTAGGACTCAATGCAATCCAGGAAGCCCTTCTCAGGTTCCTCAAAGACAGTGTTAATGGACTGCTCCACGAAACATAAGTGTAATTCTGTGAGATGAATTCACACATCACCAAGAAGTGTCTAAGAAAGCTTCTTTCTAGTTTTCATCTCTGGATGTTTCCTTTGTCACCGTAAGGTTCATTGCACTATGAAGTATCTAATTGCAGATTTCCAGAAAACTGTGTTAACAAACTGATCCCTGAAGAGAAACGTGTAACTCTGTGAGTTACATTCACACATGGCAGTGTAGTTTCTCAGAAAGCTGCTCTTTAGTTATTATGTGAGAATATTTCCTTTTTCACCAGAGCCCTCAATGAGCTCCCAAATATACCTTTGCAGAATCTACGACAACAGTGTTACCAAACTGTTCCAAGAAGGGAAGGGTGGAACTCTGTGTGATGAAGTCACACATCAGAAAGCAATCTCTCAGAAAGCTTCTCTGTAGTTATTATGTGAGGATATTTCATTTTTCTTTTTTTTAAATTTATTTATTTATTTATTTTTATTATACTAGGGTACATGTGCATAACGTGCAGGTTTGTTACATATGTATACTTATGCCATGTTGGTGTGCTGCACCCATCAACTCGTCAGCACCCATCAATTCATCATTTATATCATGTATAACTCCCCAATGCAATCCCTCCCTTCTCCCCCCTCCCCCCTCCCCATGATAGGCCCCAGTGCGTGATGTTCCCCTTCCCGAGTCCAAGTGATCTCATTGTTCAGTTCCCACCTATGAGTGAGAACATGCGGTGTTTGGTTTTCTCTTCTTGTGATAGTTTGCTAAGAATGATGGTTTCCAGCTGCATCCATGTCCCTACAAAGGACGCAAACTCATCCTTTTTTATGGCTGCATAGTATTCCATGGTGTATATGTGCCACATTTTCTTAATCCAGTCTGTCACAGATGGACATTTGAGTTGATTCCAAGTCTTTGCTATTGTGAATAGTGCCGCAATAAACATACGTGTACATGTGTCTTTGTAGTAGACTAATTTATAATCCTTTGGGTATATACCCAGTAGTGGGATGGCTGGGTCATATGGTACATCTAGTTCTAGATCCTTGAGGAATTGCCATACTGTTTTCCATAATGGTTGAACTAGTTTACAATCCCACCAACAGTGTAAAAGTGTTCCTATTTCTCCACATCCTCTCCAACACCTGTTGTTTCCTGACTTCTTAATGATTGCCATTCTAACTGGTGTGAGATGGTATCTCATTGTGGTTTTGATTTGCATTTCTCTGATGGCCAGTGATGATGAGCATTTTTTCATGTGTCTGTTGGCTGTATGAATATCTTCTTTTGAGAAATGTCTGTTCATATCCTTTGCCCACTTTTTGATGGGGTTGTTTGTTTTTTTCTTGTATATTTGTTTGTGTTCTTTGTAGATTCTGGATATTAGCCCTTTCTCAGATGAGTAGGTTGCAAAAATTTTCTCCCATTCTGTACATTGCCTGTTCACTCTGATGGTAGTTTCTTTTGCTGTGCAAAAGCTCTTTAGTTTAATTAGATCCCATTTGTCAATTTTGGCTTTTGCTGCCGTTGCTTTTGGTGTTTTAGACATGAAGTCCTTGCCCATGCCTATGTCCTGAATGGTACTACCTAAATTTTCTTCTAGGGTTTTTATGGTATTAGGTCTAACATTTAAGTCTCTAATCCATCTTGAATTAATCTTCGTATAAGGGGTAAGGAAAGGATCCAGTTTCAGCTTTCTACTTATGGCTAGCCAATTTTCCCAGCACCATTTATTAAATAGGGAATCCTTTCCCCATTTCTTGTTTCTCTCAGGTTTGTCAAAGATCAGATGGCTGTAGATGTGCGGTATTATTTCTGAGGACTCTGTCCTGTTCCATTGGTCTATATCTCTGTTTTGGTACCAGTACCATACTGTTTTGGTTACTGTAGCCTTGTAGTATAGTTTGAAGTCAGGTAGCGTGACGCCTCCAGCTTTGTCCTTTTGACTTAGGATTGTCTTGGCAATGCGGGCTCTTTTTTGGTTCCATATGAACTTTAAAGCAGTTTTTTCCAATTCTGTGAAGAGACTCATTGGTAGCTTGATGGGGATGGCATTGAATCTATAAATAACCTTGGGCAGTAGGGCCATTTTCACGATATTGATTCTTCCTATCCATGAGCATGGTATGTTCTTCCATTTGTTTGTGTCCTCTTTGATTTCACTGAGCAGTGGTTTGTAGTTCTCCTTGAAGAGGTCCTTTACATCCCTTGTAAGCTGGATTCCTAGGTATTTTATTCTCTTTGAAGCAATTGTGAATGGAAGTTCATTCCTGATTTGGCTCTCTGCTTGTCTGTTACTGGTGTATAAGAATGCTTGTGATTTTTGCACATTAATTTTGTATCCTGAGACTTTGCTGAAGTTGCTTATCAGCTTAAGGAGATTTTGGGCTGAGACGATGGGGTTTTCTAAATATACAATCATATCATCTGCAAACAGGGACAATTTGACTTCTTCTTTTCCTAACTGGATACCCTTGATTTCTTTCTCTTGCCTGATTGCCCTAGCCAGAACTTCCAACACTATGTTGAATAGGAGTGGTGAGAGAGGGCATCCCTGTCTTGTGCCAGTTTTCAAAGGGAATTTTTCCAGTTTTTGCCCATTCAGTATGATATTAGCTGTGGGTTTGTCATAAATAGCTCTTATTATTTTGAGGTACGTTCCATCAATACCGAATTTATTGAGCGTTTTTAGCATGAAGGGCTGTTGAATTTTGTCAAAAGCCTTTTCTGCATCTATTGAGACAATCATGTGGTTCTTGTCTTTGGTTCTGTTTATATGCTGGATTACGTTTATTGATTTGCGAATGTTGAACCAGCCTTGCATCCCAGGGATGAAGCCCACTTGATCATGGTGGATAAGCTTTTTGATGTGCTGCTGAATCCGGTTTGCCAGTATTTTATTGAGAATTTTTGCATCAATGTTCATCAGGGATATTGGTCTAAAATTCTCTTTTTTTGTTGTGTCTCTGCCAGGCTTTGGTATCAGGATGATGTTGGCCTCATAAAATGAGTTAGGGAGGATTCCCTCTTTTTCCATTGATGGGAATAGTTTCAGAAGGAATGGTACCAGCTCCTCCTTGTACCTCTGGTAGAATTCAGCTGTGAATCCATCTGGTCCTGGACTTTTTTTGGTGGGTAGGCTATTAATTGTTGCCTCAATTTCAGAGCCTGCTATTGGTCTATTCAGGGATTCAACTTCTTCCTGGTTTAGCCTTGGGAGAGTGTAAGTGTCCAGGAAATTATCCATTTCTTCTAGATTTTCTAGTCGATTTGCATAGAGGCGTTTATAGTATTCTCTGATGGTAGTTTGTATTTCTGTGGGGTCAGTGGTGATATCCCCTTTATCATTTTTTATTGCATCTATTTGATTCCTCTCTCTTTTCTTCTTTATTAGCCTTGCTAGCGGTCTGTCAATTTTGTTGATCTTTTCAAAAAACCAACTCCTGGATTCATTGATTTTTTGGAGGGTTTTTTGTGTCTCTATCTCCTTCAGTTCGGCTCTGATCTTAGTTATTTCTTGCCTTCTGCTAGCTTTTGAATGTGTTTGCTCTTGCCTCTCTAGTTCTTTTAATTGTGATGTTAGAGTGTCAATTTTCGATCTTTCCTGCTTTCTCTTGTGGGCATTTAGTGCTATAAATTTCCCTCTACACACTGCTTTAAATGTGTCCCAGAGATTCTGGTATGTTGTATCTTTGTTCTCATTGGTTTCAGAGAACATCTTTATTTCCGCTTTCATTTTGTTATGTACCCAGTAGTCATTCAGGAGCAGGTTGTTCAGTTTCCATGTAGTTGAGCGGTTTTGATTGAGTTTCTTAGTCCTGAGTTCTAGTTTGATTGCACTGTGGTCTGAGAGACAGTTTGTTATAATTTCTGTTCTTGTACATTTGCTGAGGAGTGCTTTACTTCCAATTATGTGGTCAATTTTGGAATAAGTGCAATGTGGTGCTGAGAAGAATGTATATTCTGTTGATTTGGGGTGGAGAGTTCTATAGATGTCTATTAGGTCCGCTTGGTGCAGAGATGAGTTCAATTCCTGGATATCCTTGTGAACTTTCTGTCTCGTTGATCTGTCTGATGTTGACAGCGGAGTGTTGAAGTCTCCCATTATTATTGTATGGGAGTCTAGGTCTCTTTGTAAGTCTCTAAGGACTTGTTTTATGAATCTGGGTGCTCCTGTATTGGGTGCATATATATTTAGGAGAGTTAGCTCTTCCTGTGGAATTGATCCCTTTTCCATTATGTAATGGCCTTCTTTGTCTCTTTTGATCTTTGATGGTTTAAAGTCTGTTTTATCAGAGACAAGGATTGCAACCCCTGCTTTTTTTTGCTCGGCATTTGCTTGGTAGATCTTCCTCCATCCCTTTATTTTGAGCCTATGTATGTCTCTGCATGTGAGATGGGTCTCCTGAATACAGCAGACTGATGGGTCTTGACTCTTTATCCAGTTTGCCAGTCTGTGTCTTTTAATTGGAACATTTAGTCCATTAACATTTAAGGTTAATATTGTTATGTGTGAACTTGATCCTGCCATTATGATATTAACTGGTTATTTTGCTCCTTAGTTGATGCAGTTTCTTCCTAGCCTCGATGGTCTTTACATTTTGGCATGTTTTTGCGATGGCTGGTACCGGTTGTTCCTTTCCATGTTTAGGGCTTCCTTCAGGGTCTCTTGTAAGGCAGGCCTGGTGGTGACAAAATCTCTAAGCATTTGCTTATCTGTAAAGGATTTTATTTCTCCTTCACTTATGAAACTTAGTTTGGCTGGATATGAAATTCTGGGTTTAAAATTCTTTTCTTTAAGAACGTTGCATATTGGCCCCCACTCTCTTCTGGCTTGTAGAGTTTCTGCCGAGAGATCTGCTGTTAGTCTGATGGGCTTCCCTTTGTGGGTAACCCGACCTTTCTCTCTGGCTGCCCTTAAGATTTTTTCCTTCATTTCAACTTTGGTGAATCTGGCAATGATGTGTCTTGGAGTTGCTCTTCTGGAGGAGTATCTTTGTGGCGTTCTCTGTATTTCCTGAATTTGAATGTTGGCCTGCCCTACTAGGTTGGGGAAGTTCTCCTGGATGATATCCTGAAGAGTGTTTTCCAACTTGGTTCCATTTTCCCCCTCACTTTCAGGCACCCCAATCAGACGTAGATTTGGTCTTTTTACGTAATCCCATACTTCTTGCAGGCTTTGCTCATTTCTTTTTCTTCTTTTTTCTTTTGGTTTCTCTTCTCGCTTCATTTCATTCATTTGATCTTCAATCGCTGATACTCTTTCTTCCAGTTGATCGAGTCGGTTACTGAAGCTTGTGCATTTGTCACGTATTTCTCGTGTCATGGTTTTCATCTCTGTCATTTCGTTTATGATCTTCTCTGCATTAATTAGTCTAGCTGTCAATTCTTCCACTCTTTTTTCAAGATTTTTAGTTTCTTTGAGCTGGGTACGTAATTCCTCCTCTAGCTCTGAGAAGTTTGATGGACTGAAGCCTTCTTCTCTCCTCTCGTCCAAGTCATTCTCTGACCAGCTTTGATCCGTTGCTGGCGATGGGCTGCGCTCCTTTGCAGGGGGAGATGCGCTCTTATTTTTTGAATTTCCAGCTTTTCTGCCCTGCTTCTTCCCCATCTTTGTGGTTTTATCTGTCTCTGGTCTTTGATGGTGGTGACGTACTGATGGGGTTTTGGTATAGGTGTCCTTCCTGTTTGATAGTTTTCCTTCTGACAGTCAGAAGGACTGTCTGTTGGTCTGTTGGAGATTGCTTGAGGTCCACTCCAGACCCTGTTTGCCTGGGTATCAGCAGCAGAGGTTGCCGAATATAGAATATTGCTGAACAGCGAGTGTACCTGCCTGATTCTTCCTTTGGAAGTTTCCTCTCAGGGGTGTACTCCACCCTGTGAGGTGTGGGGTGTCAGACTGCCCCTAGTGGGGGATTTCTCCCAGCTAGGCTACTCAGGGGACAGGGACCCACCTGAGCAGGCAGTCTGTCCGTTCTCAGATCTCAACCTCTGCGTTGGGAGATCCACGGCTCTCCCCAAAGCTGTCAGACAGAGTCGTTCGCGTCTGCACCGGCTCCCGCTACTTCCCCTGTTGGTCTTCAGCTGTGCGCTGTCCCCAGAGGTGGAGACTACAGAGACAGGCAGGCTTCCTTGAGCTGCTGTGAGCTCCACCCAGTTCGAGCTTCCCAGGGCTTTGTTTACCTATTTAAGCCTCAGCAATGGCGGGCGCCCCTCCCCCAGCCTCGCTGCTGCCTTGCGGATAGATCGCGGGAGACTGCTGTGTTAGCAGTGAGGGAGGCTTCGTGGGCGTGGGACCCTCCCGGCCAGGTGTGGGATATATTCTCCTGGTGTGCTTGTATGCTTACAGCGCAGTATTGGGGTGGGAGTTACGCGATTTTCCAGGTGTTGTGTGTCTCAGTTCCCCTGGCTAGGAAAACGGATCCCCTTCCCCCTTGGGCTTTCAGGTGAGGCGATGCCTCGCCCTGCTTCAGCTCTCGCTGGTCAGGCTGCAGCAGCTGACCAGCACCGATTGTCCGGCACTCCCTAGTGAGATGACCCCAGTACCTCAGTTGAAAATGCAGAAATCACTGGTCTTCTGTGTCGCTCGCGCTGGGAGTTGGAGACTGGAGCTATTCCTATTCGGCCATCTTGCTCCAACATTCGATATTTCATTTTTCACCATGGGTCCCTAAGGGCTCCCAAATATCAATTTCCAGTTTCCACGAAAAGAGTGTTAGCAAACTGCTTCCTGAAGTCTAAATTATAAGTCTGTGAGATGAACTCACAGATCAGAAAGAAGTTTCTCAGAAAGCTTCTTTCACGTTTCGAACGGATGAAAATTCCTTTATCAGCGTAGGCCTCAATGCAATCCCAGGAAGCCCTTAGCAGGTTCCTCAAAGACAGTGTTAATGGACTGCTCCACGAAACATAAGTGTAACTCTGTGAGATGAATTCACACATCACCAAGAAGTGTCTAAGAAAGCTTCTTTCTGGTTTTCATCAGTTTATGTTTCCTCTGTCACCATAAAGTTCACTGCGCTATGAAGAATCTAATTGCAGATTTCCAGATAACTGTGTTAACAAACTGATCACTGAAGAGAAACGTGTACCTCTGTGAGTTGCATTCACACATGGCAGTGCAGTTTCTCAGACAGCTGCTCTTTAGTTATTATGTGAGGATATTTCCTTTTTCACCAGAGCCCTCAATCAGCTCCCAAATATACCTTTGCAGAGTCCATGACAACAGTGTTAGCAAACTGTTCCAAGAAGGGAAGCGTGGAACTCTGTGTGATGAAGTCACACATCACAAAGCAATCTCTCAGAAAGCTTCTCTGTAGTTATTCTGTGAGGATATTTCCTTTTTCACCATGGGTCCCTATAGGCTCCCAAATATCACTTTACAGATTCCACGTAAAGAGTGTTAGCAAACTGCTTCCTGAAGTCTAAATTATAAGTCTGTGAGATGAACTCACAGATCAGAAAGAAGTTTCTCAGAAACCTTCTTTCACGTTTTGAACGGATGAAATTCCCTTTATCAGCGTAAGCCTCAATGCGATCCAAGGAAGCCCGTCTCAGGATCCTCAAAGACAGTGATAATGGACTGCTCCACGAAAAATAAGTGTAACTCTGTGAGATGAATTCACACATCACGAAAAAGTTTCTAAGAAAGCTTCTTTCTAGTATTCATCTGTGGATGTTTCCTCTGTCACCGTAAAGTTCATTGCGCTATGAAGTATCTAAGTGCAGATTTCCAGAAAACTGTGTTAACAAACTGATCACTGAAGAGAAACCTGTACATCTGTGAGTTGCATTCACACAGGGCAGTGCAGTTTCTCAGAAAGCTGCTCTTTAGTTATTATGTGAGGATATTTCCTTTTTCAGCAGAGCCCTCAATGAGCTCCCAAATATGCCTTTTCAGAATCCACGACAAGAGTGTTAGGAAACTGTTCCAAGAAGGGAAAGGTGGAACTCTGTGTGATGAAGTCACACATCAGAAAGCAATCTCTCAGAAAGCTTCTCTGTAGTTATTCTGTGAGGATATTTCCTTTTTCACCATGGGTCCCTATGGGCTCCCAAATATCACTTAACAGTTTCCACGTAAAGAGTGTTAGCAAACTGCTTCCGGAAGTCTAAATTATACGTCTGTGTGATGAACTCACAGATCAGAAAGAAGTTTCTCAGAAAGCTTCTTTCACGTTTTGAACGGATGAAATTTCCTTTATCAGCATAGGCCTCAATGCGATCCCAGGAAGCCCTTAGCAGGTTCCTCAAAGACAGTGTTAATGGACTGTGCCACGAAACATAAGTGTAACTCTGTGAGATGAATTCACACATCACCAAGAAGTTTCTAAGAAAGCTTCTTTCTAGTTTTCATCTGTGGATGATTCCTCTGTCACCGTAAAGTTCATTGCGCTATGAAGTATCTAATTGCAGATTTCCAGAAAACTGTGTTAACAAACTGGTCACTGAAGCGAAACGTGTACCTCTGTGAGTTGCCTTCACTCATGGCAGTGCAGTTTCTCAGAAAGCTGCTCTTTAGTTATTATGTGAGGATATTTCCTTTTTCACCAGAACCCTCAATGAGCTCCCAAATATACCTTTGCAGAATCCACGACAACAGTGTTAGCAAACTGTTCCAAGAAGGGAAAGGTGGAATACTGTGTGATGAAGTCACACATCAGAAAGCAATCTCTCAGAAAGCTTCTCTGTACTTATTATGTGAGGATATTTCCTTTTTCACTATCTGTCCCTATGGGCTCCCAAATATCACTTTCCAGTTTCCACGAAAAGAGTGTTAGCAAACTGCTTCCTGAAGTCTAAATTATAAGTCTGTGAGATGAACTCACAGATCAGAGAGAAGTTTCTCAGAAAGTTTCTTTCACGTTTCGAACGGATGAAATTTCCTTTATCAGCGTAGGCCTCAATGCGATCCAAGGAAGCCCTTCTCAGATTCCTCAAAGACAGTGTTAATGGACTGTTCCACGAAACATAAGTGTAACACTTTGAGATGAATTCACACATCACCAAGAAGTTTCTAAGAAAGCTTCTTTCTAGTTTTCATCTGTGGATGTTTCCTTTGTCACCGTAAGGTTCATTGCGCTATGAAGTATCTAATTGCAGATTTCCAGAAAACTGTGTTAACAAACTGATCACTGAAGAGAAACGTGTAACTCTGTGAGTTGCATTCACACATGGCAGTGCAGTTTTTCACAAAGCAGCTGTTTAGTTATTATGTGAGGATATTTCCTTTTTCACCAGAGCCCTCAATGAGCTCCCAAATATACCTTTCCAGAATCCACGACAACAGTGTTAGCAAGCTGTTCCAAGAAGGGCAGGGTGGAACTCTGTGTGATGAAGTCACACTTCAGAAAGCAACCTAACAGAAAGCTTCTCTGTAGTTATTTTGTGAGGATATTTCCTTTCTCACCATGGGTACCTGGGGGCTCCCAAATATCAATTTCCTGTTTCCACGAAAAGAGTGTTAGCAAACTGCTTCCTGAAGTCTAAATTATAAGTCTGTGAGATGAACTCACAGATCAGAAAGAAGTTTCTCAGGAAGCTTCTTTCATGTTTTGAACGGATGATATTTCCTTTATCAACGTAGGCCTCAATGCGATACAAGGAAGCCCTTCTCATGTACCTCAAAGACAGTGTTAATGGACTGCTCCATGAAACATAAGTGTAACTCTGTGAGATGAATTCACACATGACCAAGAAGTGTTTAGGAAAACTTCTTTCTAATTTTCATCTGTGGATGTTTCCTTTGTCACCGTAAGTTTCATTGCGCTATGAAGTATCTAATTGCAGATTTCCAGAAAACTGTGTTAACAAACTGATCACTGAAGAGAAACGTGTAACTCTGTGAGTTACATTCACACATGGCATTGCAGTTTCTCAGAAAGCTGCTCTTTAGTTATTATGTGAGGATATTTCCTTTTTCACCAGATCCCTCAATGAGCTCCCAAATATACCTTTGCAGAATCCATGACAACAGTGTTAGCAAACTGTTCCAAGGAGGGAAAGGTAGATCTCTATGTGATGAAGTCACACATGAGAAAGCAATTTCTCAGAAAGCTTCTCTGTAGTTATTATGTGAGGATATTACCTTTTTCACCATGGGTCCTTATGGGCTCCCGAATATCAATTTCCAGTTTACACGAATAGAGTGTTAGCAAACTGCTTCCTGACGTCTAAATTATAAGTCTGTGAGATGAACTCACAGATCAGAAAGAAGATTCTCAGAAACCTTCTTTCACGTTTTGAACGGATGAAATTCCCTTTAACAGCGTAGGCCTCAATGCGATCCAAGGAAGCCCGTCTCAGGTTCCTCAAAGACAGTGATAATGGACTGCTCCACGAAAAATAAGTGTAACTCTGTGAGATGAATTCACACATCACCAAGAAGTGTCTAAGAAAGCTTCTTTCTAGTTTTCATCTGTGGATGTTTCCTTTGTCACCGTAAGTTTCATTGCGCTATGAAGTATCTAATTGCAGATTTCCAGAAAACTGTGTTACCAAACTGATTATTGAGAGAAACGTGTAAATCTGTGAGTTGCATTCACACATGGCAGCGCAGTTTCTCAGAAAGCTGCTCTTTAGTTATTATGTGAGGATATTTCCCTTTTCACCAGAGCCCTCAATGAGCTCCCAAATATACCTTTGCAGAATCCACGACAACAGTGTTAGCAAACTGTTCCAAGAAGGGAAAGGTGGAACTCTGTGTGATGAAGTCACACATCAGAAAGCAATCTCTCAGAAAGCTTCTCTGTAGTTATTCTGTGAGGATATTTCCTTTTTCACCATCTGTCTCTATGGGCTCCCAAATATCACTTTCCAGTTTCCACGAAACAAGTGTTAGCAAACTGCTTCCAGAAGTCTAAATTATAAGTCTTTGAGATGAACTCACAGATCAGAAAGAAGTTTCTCAGAAAGCTTCTTTCACGTTTTGAACGGATGAAATTTCCTTTATCAGCATAGGCCTCAATGCGATCGCAGGAAGCCCTTAGCAGGTTCCTCAAAGACATTGTTAATGGACTGCTGCACGAAACATAAGTGTAACTTTGTGAGATGAATTCACACATCACCAAGAAGTGTCTAGGAAAGCTTCTTTCTGGTTTTCATCTGTGGATGTTTCCTCTGTCACCGTAAATTTCACTGCGCTATGAAGTATCTAATTGCAGATTTCCAGAAAACTGTGTTAACAAACTGATCACTGAAGAGAAACTTGTATCTCTGTGAGTTGCATTCATACATGGCAGTGCAGTTTCTCAGAAAGCTACTCTTTAGTTATTATGTGAGGATATTTCCTTTTTCACCAGAGCCCTCAATGAGCTCCCATAGATACCTTTTCAGAATCCACGACAACAGTGTTAGCAAACTGTTCCAAGAAGGGAGAGGTGGAACTCTGTGTGATGAAGTCACACATTAGAAAGCAATCTCTCAGAAAGCTTCTCTGTAGTTATTATGTAAGGATATTTCCTTTTTCACCATCTGTCTCTATGGGCTCCCAAATATAACTTTCCAGTTTCCACGAAAAAAGTGTTAGCAAACTGCTTCCTGACGTCTAAATTATAAGTCTGTGAGAGGAACTCACAGATCAGAAAGAAGTTTCTCAGAAAGCTTCTTTTGCGTTTCGAACGGATGAAATTTCCTTTATCAGCGTAGGCCTCAATGCGATCCAAGGAATCCCTTCTCAGGTTCCTCAAATACAGTGTTAATGGACTGTTCCACGAAACATAAGTGTAACTCTTTGAGATGAATTCACACATCACCAAGAAGTTTCTAAGAAAGCTTCTTTCTAGTTTTCATCTGTGGATGTTTCCTTTGTCACCGTAAGGTTCATTGCGCTATGAAGTATCTAATTGTAGATTTCCAGAAAACTGTGTTAACAAACTGATCACTGAAGAGAAAAGTGTAACTCTGTGAGTTGCATTCACCCATGGCAGTGTAGTTTCTCAGAAAGCTGCTCTTTAGTTATTATGTGAGGATATTTCCTTTTTCACCAGAGCCCTCAATGAGCTCCCAAATATACCTTTGCAGAATCTACGACAACAGTGTTACCAAACTGTTCCAAGAAGGGAAGGGTGGAACTCTGTGTGATGAAGTCACACATCAGAAAGCAATCTCTCAGAAAGCTTCTCTGTAGTTATTATGTGAGGATATTTCCTTTTTCACCATGGGTCCCTAAGGGCTCCCAAATATCACTTTCCAGTTTCCACGAAAAGAGTGTTAGCAAACTGCTTCCTGAAGTCTAAATTATAAGTCTGTGTGATGAACTCACAGATCAGAAAGAAGTTTCTCAGAAAGCTTCTTTCACGTTTTGAACGGATGAAATTTCCTTTATCAGCGTAGGCCTCAATGCGATCCAAGGAAGCCCTTCTCAGGTTCCTCAAAGACAGTGTTAATGGACTGCTCCACGTAACAGAAGTGTAACTCTGTGAGATGAATTCACACATCACCAAGAAGTTTCTAAGAAAGCTTCTTTCTAGTTTTCATCTATGGATGTTTCCTCTGTCACCGTAAGTTTCATTGAGCTATGAAGTATCTAATTGCAGATTTCCAGAAAACTGTGTTAACAAACTGATCACTGAAAAGTAACTGTAACTCTGTGAGTTGCATTCACACATGGCAGTGCAGTTTTTCACAAAGCAGCTCTTTAGTTATTATGTGAGGATATTTCCTTTTTCACCAGACCCCACAATGAGCTCCCAAATATACCTTTCCAGAATCCACGACAACAGTGCTAGCAAACTGTTCCAAGAAGGGCAGGGTGGAACTCTGTGTGATGAAGTCACACTTCAGAAAGCAATCTAACAGAAAGCTTCTCTGTAGTTATTATGTGAGGATATTTCCTTTTTCACCATGGATACCTGGGGGCTCCCAAATATCAATTTCCAGTTTCCACGAAAGGAGTGTTAGCAAACTGCTTCCTGAAGTCTAAATTATAAGTCTGTGAGATGAACTCACAGATCAGAAAGAAGTTTCTCAAAAAGCTTCTTTCACGTTTTGAATGGATGAAATTTCCTTTATCAGCGTAGGCCTCAATGCGATCCAAGGAAGCCCTTCTCAGGTTCCTCAAAGACAGTGTTAATGGACTGCTCCACGAAACATAAGTATAACTCTGTGAGATGACTTCACACATCACCAAGAAGTTTCTAAGAAAACTTCTTTCTAGTTTTCAACTGTGGATGTTTCCTTTGTCACCGCAAGGTTCATTGCGCTATGAAGTATCTAATTGCAGATTTCCAGAAAACTGTGTTAACAAACTGACCACTGAATAGAAACGTGTAACTCTGTGAGTTGCATTCACACATGGCAATGCAGTTTCTCAGAAAGATGCTCTTTAGTTATTATGTGAGGATGTTCCCTTTTTCACCAGAGCCCTCAATGAGCTCCCAAATATACTTTTGCGGAATCCACGATAACAGTGTTAGCAAACTGTTCCAAGAAGGGAAGTTTGAAACTCTGTGTGATGAAGTCACACATCAGAAAGCAATGTCTCAGAAAGCATCTCTGTAGTTATTATGTGAGGATATTTCATTTTTCACCATGGGTCCCTATGGGTTCCCAAATATCAATTTCCAGTTTCCACGAAAAGAGTGTTAGCAAACTGCTTCCTGAAGTCTAAATTATAAGTCTGTGAGATGAACTCACAGATCAGAAAGAAGTTTCTCTGATAGCTTCTTTCACCTTTTGAACGGATGAAAATTCCTTTATCAGCATAGGCCTCAATGCGATCCCAGGAAGCCCTTAGCAGGTTCCTGAAAGACAGTGTTAATGGACTGCTCCACGAAACATAAGTGTAACTCTGTGAGATGAATTCACACATCACCAAGAAGTGTCTAAGAAAGCTTCTTTCTGGTTTTCATTTGTGGATGCTTCCTTTTCACCGTAAGTTTCATTGCACTATGAAATATCAAATTGCAGATTTCCAGAAAACTGTGTTAACAAACTGATCACTGAAGAGAAACGTGTAACTCTGTGAGTTGCATTCACACATGGCAGTGCAGTTTTTCAGAAAGCTGCTGTTTAGTTATTATGTGAAGATATTTCCTTTTTCACCAGAGCCCTCAATGAGCTCCCAAATGTACCTTTGCAGAATCCACGACAACATTTTTAACATACTGTTCCAAGAAGGGAAGGGTGGAACTCTGTGTGATGAAGTCACACATGAGAAAGCAATCTCTCAGAAAGCTTCTCTGTAGTTACTATGTGAGGATATTTCCTTTTCCACCATGGGTCCCTATGGGCTCCCAAATATCACTTTCCAGTTTCCACGAAAAAAGTGTTAGCAAACTGCTTCCTTAAGTCTAAATTATAAGTCTGTGAGATGAATTCACAGATCAGAAAGAAGTTTCTCAGAAAGCTTCTTTCACGTTTTGAATGAATGAAATTTCCTTTATGAGCGTAGGCCTCAATGCAATCGAAGGAAGCCCTTCTCAGCTTCCTCAAAGACAGTGTTAATGGACTGCTCCACGTAACAGAAGTGTAACTCTGTGAGATGAATTCACACATCACCAAGAAGTTTCTAAGAAAGCTTCTTTCTAGTTTTCATCTATGGATGTTTCCTCTGTCACCGTAAGTTTCATTGAGCTATGAAGTATCTAATTGCAGATTTCCAGAAAACTGTGTTAACAAACTGATCACTGAAAAGTAACTGTAACTCTGTGAGTTGCATTCACACATGGCAGTGCAGTTTTTCACAAAGCAGCTCTTTAGTTATTATGTGAGGATATTTCCTTTTTCACCAGACCCCACAATGAGCTCCCAAATATACCTTTCCAGAATCCACGACAACAGTGCTAGCAAACTGTTCCAAGAAGGGCAGGGTGGAACTCTGTGTGATGAAGTCACACTTCAGAAAGCAATCTAACAGAAAGCTTCTCTGTAGTTATTATGAGAGGATATTTCCTTTTTCACCATGGGTACCTGGGGGCTCCCAAATATCAATTTCCAGTTTCCACGAAAAGAGTGTTAGCAAACTGCTTCCTGAAGTCTAAATTATAAGTCTGTGAGATGAACTCACAGATCAGAAAGAAGTTTCTCAAAAAGCTTCTTTCACGTTTTGAATGGATGAAATTTACTTTATCAGCGTAGGCCTCAATGCGATCCAAGGAAGCCCTTCTCAGGTTCCTCAAAGACAGTGTTAATGGACTGCTCCACGAAACATAAGTATAACTCTGTGAGATGACTTCACACATCACCAAGAAGTTTCTAAGAAAACTTCTTTCTAGTTTTCAACTGTGGATGTTTCCTTTGTCACTGCAAGGTTCATTGCGCTATGAAGTATCTAATTGCAGATTTCCAGAAAACTGTGTTAACAAACTGACCACTGAATAGAAACGTGTAACTCTGTGAGTTGCATTCACACATGGCAATGCAGTTTCTCAGAAAGATGCTCTTTAGTTATTATGTGAGGATGTACCCTTTTTCACCAGAGCCCTCAATGAGCTCCCAAATATACTTTTGCGGAATCCACGACAACAGTGTTAGCAAACTGTTCCAAGAAGGGAAGTTTGAAACTCTGTGTGATGAAGTCACACATCAGAAAGCAATGTCTCAGAAAGCATCTCTGTAGTTATTATGTGAGGATATTTCATTTTTCACCATGGGTCCCTATGGGTTCCCAAATATCAATTTCCAGTTTCCACGAAAAGAGTGTTAGCAAACTGCTTCCTGAAGTCTAAATTATAAGTCTGTGAGATGAACTCACAGATCAGAAAGAAGTTTCTCTGATAGCTTCTTTCACCTTTTGAACGGATGAAAATTCCTTTATCAGCATAGGCCTCAATGCGATCCCAGGAAGCCCTTAGCAGGTTCCTGAAAGACAGTGTTAATGGACTGCTCCACGAAACATAAGTGTAACACTGTGAGATGAATTCACACATCACCAAGAAGTGTCTAAGAAAGCTTCTTTCTGGTTTTCATTTGTGGATGCTTCCTTTTCACCGTAAGTTTCATTGCACTATGAAATATCAAATTGCAGATTTCCAGAAAACTGTGTTAACAAACTGATCACTGAAGAGAAACGTGTAACTCTGTGAGTTGCATTCACACATGGCAGTGCAGTTTTTCAGAAAGCTGCTGTTTAGTTATTATGTGAAGATATTTCCTTTTTCACCAGAGCCCTCAATGAGCTCCCAAATGTACCTTTGCAGAATCCACGACAACATTTTTAACATACTGTTCCAAGAAGGGAAGGGTGGAACTCTGTGTGATGAAGTCACACATGAGAAAGCAATCTCTCAGAAAGCTTCTCTGTAGTTACTATGTGAGGATATTTCCTTTTCCACCATGGGTCCCTATGGGCTCCCAAATATCACTTTCCAGTTTCCACGAAAAAAGTGTTAGCAAACTGCTTCCTGAAGTCTAAATTATAAGTCTGTGAGATGAATTCACAGATCAGAAAGAAGTTTCTCAGAAAGCTTCTTTCACGTTTTGAATGAATGAAATTTCCTTTATGAGCGTAGGCCTCAATGCAATCCAAGGAAGCCCTTCTCAGCTTCCTCAAAGACAGTGTTAATGGAATGATCCACGAAACGTAAGTGTAACACTGTGAGATGAATTCACACATCACCAAGAAGTTTCTAAGAAACCTTCTTTCAAGTTTTCATCTGTGGTTGTTTCCTTTGTCACCATAAGTTTCATTGCACTATGAAGTATCTAATTGCAGATTTCCAGAAAGTTGTGTTAACAAACTGATCACTGAAGAGAAACGTGTAACTCTGTGAGTTGCATTCACACATGGATGTGCAGTTTCTCGGAAAGCTGCTCTTTAGTTATTATGTGAGGATATTTCCGTTTTCACCAGTGCCCTCAGTGAGTTCCCAAAGATATCGTTGCAGAATCCACGAAAACAGTGTTAGCAAACTGTTCCAAGAAGGGAAGGGTGGAACTCAGTGTGATGAAGTCACACATCAGAAAGCAATCTCTCAGAAAACTTCATTGTAGTTATTATATGAGGATGTTTCCTTTTTCACCATTGGTCCCTGTGGGCTCCCAAATATCACTTTCCAGTTTCCACGAAAAGAGTGTTAGCAAACTGCTTCCTGAAGTCTAAATTATAAGTCTGTTAGATGAACTTACAGATCAGAAAGAAGTTTCTCAGAAAGCTCCTTTCACGTTTTGAACGCATGATATTTCCTTTATTAGCGTAGGCCTAAACGCGTTCCAAGGAAGCCCTTCTCAGGATCCTCAAAGACAGTGTTAATGGACTGCTCTACGAAACATAAGTGTAACTCTGTGAGATGAATTCACACATCACCAAGAAGTTTCTAGGAAAGCTTCTTTCTAGTTTTCATCTGTGGATGCTTCCTTTGTCACCGTAAGTTTCACTGCGCTAAGAAGTATCTGTTTGCAGATTCCCAGAAAACTGTGTTAACAAACTGATCACTGAAGAGAAACGTGTAACTCTGTGAGTTGCATTCACACATGGCAATGCAGTTTCTCAGAAAGCTGCTCTTTAGTTATTATGTGAGGATATTTCCTTTTTCAGCAGAGCCCTCAATGAGCTCCCAAATATACATTTGCAGAATCCACGACAACAGTGTTAGCAAGCTGTTCCAAGCAGAGAAGGGTGGAACTCTGTGTGATGAAGTCACACATCAGAAAGCAACCTCTCAGAAAGCCTCTCTGTAGTTATTATGTGAGGATATTTCCTTTTTCACCAAGGGTCCCTAAGGGCTCCCAAATATCACTTTCCAGTTTCCACGAAAAGAGTGTTAGCAATCTGCTTCCTGAAGTGAAATGATAAGTCTGTGAGATGAACTCACATATCAGAAGGAAGTTTCTCAGAAAGCTTCTTTCACGTTTTTACGAATGAAATTTCCTTTATCAGCGTAGGCCTCAATGCGATCCAAGGAAGCCCTTCTCAGCTTCCTCAAAGACAGTGTTAATGGACTGCTCCACGAAACATAAGTGTAACTCTGTGAGATGAATTCACACCTCACCAGGAAGTTTCTAAGAAAGCTTCTTTCTAGTTTTCATCTGTGGATGCTTCCTTTTTCACCGTAAGTTTCGTTGCGCTAAGAAGTATCTATTTGCAGATTCCCAGAAAACTGTGTTAACAAACTGATCACTGAAGAGAAACGTGTAACTCTGTGAGTTGCATTCACACATGGCAATGCAGTTTCTCAGAAAGCTGCTCTTTAGTTATTATGTGAGGATATTTCCTTTTTCAGCAGAGCCCTCAATGAGCTCCCAAATATACCTTTGCAGAATCCACGACAACAGTGTTAGCAAGGTGTTCCAAGCAGAGAAGGGTGGAACTCTGTGTGATGAAGTCACACATCAGAAAGCAACCTCTCAGAAAGCTTCTCTGTAGTTATTATGTGAGAATATTTCCTTTTTCACCAGGTTTCCCTAAGGGCTCCCAAATATCACTTTCCAGTTTCCACGAAAAGAGTGTTAGCAAACTGCTTCCTGAAGTCGAAATGATAAGTCTGTGAGATGAACTCACAGATCAGAAGGAAGTTTCTCAGAAAGCTTCTTTCACGTTTTGAACGGATGAAATTTCCTTTATCAGCGTAGGCCTCAATGCGATCCAAGGAAGCCCTTCTCAGGTTCCTCAAAGACAGTGTGAATGAACTGCTCCACAAAACATAAGTGTCACTCTGTGAGATGAATTCACACATCACCAAGAAGTTTCTAAGAACGCTTCTTTCTAGTTTTCATCTGTGGATGCTTCCTTTGTCACCGTAAGTTTCATTGCGCCATGAAGTATCTAATTCCAGATTTCCAGAAAACTGTGTTAACAAACTGATCACTGAAGAGAAACGTGTACCTTTGTGAGTTGCATTCACACATGGCAGTGCAATCTCTCAGAAAGCTGCTCTTTAGTTATTATGTGAGGATATTTCCTTTTTCACCAGGGCCCTCATTGATCTCCCAAATATACCTTTGCAGAATCCACGACAACAGTGTTAGCAAACTGTTCCAAGAAGTGAAGGGTGGAACTCTGTGGGATTAAGTCACACATCAGAAAGCAATCTCTCAGAAAGCATCTCTGTAGTTATTATGTGAGGATAATTCCTTTTTCACCATGGGTCCCTATGGGCTCCCAAATATCACTTTACAGTTTCCACGTAAAGAGTGTTAGCAAACTGCTTCCTGAAGTCTAAATTATACGTCTGTGAGACGAACTCACAGATCAGAAAGAAGTTTCACAGAAAGCTTCTTTCACTTTTTGAACGGATGAAATTTGCTTTATCAGCGTCGTCCTCAATGCGATCCTAGGAAGCCCTTCTCAGGTTCCTCAAAGACAGTGTTAATGGACTGCTCCACGAAAAATAAGTGTAACTCTGTGAGATGAATTCACACATCACCAAGAAGTTTCTAAGAAAGCTTCTTTCTAGTTTTCATCTGTGGATGTTTCATCTGTCACCATAAAGTTCATTGCGCTATGTAGTATCTAATTGTAGATTTCCAGAAAACTGTGTTAACAAACTGATCACTGAAGAGAAAAGTGTAACTCTGTGAGTTGCATTCACCCATGGCAGTGTAGTTTCTCAGAAAGCTGCTCTTTAGTTATTATGTGAGGATATTTCATTTTTCACCAGAGCCCTCAATGAGCTCCCAAATATAGCTTTGCAGAATCTACGACAACAGTGTTACCAAACTGTTCCAAGAAGGGAAGGGTGGAACTCTGTGTGATGAAGTCACACATCATAAAGCAATCTCTCAGAAAGCTTCTCTGCAGTTATTATGTGAGGATATTTCCTTTTTCACCATGGGTCCCTAAGGGCTCCCAAATATCACTTCCCAGTTTCCACGAAAAGAGTGTTAGCAAATTGCTTCCTGAAGTCTAAATTATAAGTCTGTGAGATGAACTCACAGAACAGAAAGAAGTTTCTCAGAAAGCTTCTTTCACGTTTTGAACGGATGAAATTTCCTTTATCAGCGTATTCCTCAATGGGATCCAAGGAAGCCCTTCTCTGGTTCCTCAATGACAGTGTTAATGGACTGCTCCACGAAACATAAGTGTAACTCTGTGAGATGAATTCACACATAACCAAGAAGTGTCTAAGAAAGCTTCTTTCTAGTTTTCATCTGTGAATGCTTCCTTTGTCACCGTAAGGTTCATTGCGCTATGAAGTAGCTAATTGCAGATTTCCAGACAACTGTGTTAACAAACTGATCACTGAAGAGAAACGTGTAACTCTGAGAGTTGCATTCACACATGGCATTGCAGTTTCTCAGAAATCTGTTCTTTAGTTATTATGTGAGGATATTTCCTTTTTCACCAGAGCCCTCAAAGAGCTCCCAAATATACCTTTGCAGAATCCACGACAACAGTGTTAGCAAACTGTTCCAAGAAGGGAAGTGTGGAACTCTGTGTGATGAAGTGACACATCAGAAAGCAATCTCTCAGAAAGCTTCTCTGTAGGTATTATGTGAGAATATTCCCTATTTCACCATGGGTCCTAAGGGTCTCTCAAATATCACTTTCCAGTTTCCACGAAAAGAGTGTTAGCAAACTGCTTCCTGAAGTCTAAATTATAAGTCTGTGAGATGAACTCGCAGATCAGAAAGAAGTTTCTCAGAAAGCTTCTTTCACGTTTTGAATGGATGAAATTTGCTTTATCAGCGTAGGCCTCAATGCGATCTAAGGAAGCCCTTCTCAGTTACCTCAATAACAGTGTTAATGGACTGCTCCATGAAAAATAAATGTAACTCTGTGAGAAGAATTCACACATCACCAAGAAGTTTCTAAGAAAGCTTCTTGCTAGTTTTCATCTGTGGATATTTCCTCTGTCACCGTAAAGTTCATTGCACTATGAAGTATCTAAATGCAGATTTCCAGAAAACTGTGTTAACAAACTGATCACTGAAGAGAAATGTGTACCTCTGTGAGTTGCATTCACACATGGCAGTGCAGTTTCTCAGAAAGCTGCTCTTTAGTTATTATGTGAGGATATTTCCTTTTTCACCAGGGCCCTCAATGAGCTCCCAAATATACCTTTGCAGAATTCACGACAACACTGTTATCAAACTGTTCCAAGAAGTGAAGGGTGGAACTCTGCGTGATTAAGTCACACATCAGAAAGCAATCTCTCAGAAAGCATCTCTGTAGTTATTATGTGAGGATATTTCCTTTTCACCATGGGTCTTTATGGGCTCCCAAATATCACTTTACAGTTTCCACGTAAAGAGTGTTAGCAAACTGCTTCCGGAAGTCTAAATTATACGTCTGTGAGATGAACTCACAGATCAGAAAGAAGTTTCTCAGAAAGCTTCTTTCACGTTTTGAACGGATGAAATTACCTTTGTCAGCGAAGGCCTCAATGCGATCCAAGGAAGCCCTTCTCAGCTTCCTCAAAGACAGTGTTAATGGACTGCTCCACGAAAAATAAGTGTAACTCTGTGAGATGAATTCACACATCACCAAGAAGTTTCAAAGAATGCTTCTTTCTAGTTTTCATCTGTGGATGTTTGCTCTGTCACCGTAAAGTTCATTGCACTATGAAGTATCTAATTGCAGATTTCCAGAAAACTGTGTTAACAAACTGATCACTGAAGAGAAACGTGTAGCTCTGTGAGTTGCATTCACACATGGCAGTGCAGTTTCTCAGAAAGCTGCTCTTTAGTTATTATGTGAGGATATTTCCTTTTTCACCAGGGCCCTCAATGAGCTCCCAAATATACCTTTTCAGAATCCACGACAACAGTGTTAGCAAACTGTTCCAAGAAGGGAGAGGTGGAACTCTGTGTGATGAAGTCACACATCAGAAAGCAATGTCTCAGAAAGCATCTCTGTAGTTATTATCTGAGGATATTTCCTTTTTCACCATAGGTCCCTAAGGGCTCCCAAATATCACTTTCCAGTTTTCACGAAAAGAGTGTTAGCAAACTGTTTCCTGAATTCTAAATTATAAGTCTGTGAGATGAACTCACAGATCAGTAAGAAGTTGCTCAAAAAGCTTCTTTCACGTTTTGAACAGATGAAATTTCCTTTATCAGCGTAGGCCTCAATGCGATCTAAGGAAGCCCTTCTCAGATACCTCAATAACAGTGTTAATGGACTGCTCCATGAAAAATAAATGTAACTCTGTGAGAAGAATTCACACATCACCAAGAAGTTTCTAAGAAAGCTTCTTGCTAGTTTTCATCTGTGGATATTTCCTCTGTCACCGTAAAGTTCATTGCACTATGAAGTATCTAAATGCAGATTTCCAGAAAACTGTGTTAACAAACTGATCACTGAAGAGAAACGTGTACCTCTGTGAGTTGCATTCACACATGGCAGTGCAGTTTCTCAGAAAGCTGCTCTTTAGTTATTATGTGAGGATATTTCCTTTTTCACCAGGGCCATCAATGAGCTCCCAAATATACCTTTGCAGAATCCACGACAACTCTGTTAGCAAACTGTTCCAAGAAGTGAAGGGTGGAACTCTGTGTGATTAAGTCACACATCAGACAGCAATCTCTCAGAAAACATCTCTGTAGTTATTATGTGAGGATATTTCCTTTTTCACCATGGGTCCCTATGGGCTCCCAAATATCACTTTACAGTTTCCACGTAAAGAGTGTTACCAAACTGCTTCCTGAAGTCTAAATTATACGTCTGTGAGATGAACTCACAGATCAGAAAGAAGTTTCTCAGAAAGCTTCTTTCACGTTTTGAAGGGATGAAATTTCCTTTATCAGCGTAGGCCTAAATGCGATCCAAGGAAGCCCTTCTCAGGTTCCTCAAAGACGGTGTTAATGGACTATTCCACGAAACATAAGTGTGAGTCTTTGAGATGAATTCACACATCAACAAGAAGTTTCTAAGAAAGCTTCTTGCTAGTTTTCATTTGTGGATGGTTCCTTTGTCACCGTAAGGTTCATTGCGCTATGAAGTATCTAATTGCAGATTTCCAGAAAACTGTGTTAACAAACTGATCACTGAAGAGAAACGTGTAACTCTGTGAGTTGCATTCACACATGGCAGTGCAGTTTCTCAGAAAGCTGCTCTTTAGTTATTATATGAGGATGTTTCCTTTTTCAACAGAGCCCTCAATGAGCTCCAAAATATACCTTTGCAGAATGTACGACAACAGTGTTACCAAACTGTTCCAAGAAGGGAAGGGTGGAACTCTGTGTGATGAAGTCACACATCAGAAAGCAATATCTCAGAATGCTTCTCTGTAGTTATTATGTGAGGATATTTCATTTTTCAACATTTGTACCTAAGGGCTCCCAAATATCACTTTCCAGTTTCCACGAAAAGAGTGTTAGCAAAGTGCTTCCTGTAGTCTAAATTATAAGTCTGTGAGATGAACTCACAGATCAGAAAGAAGTTTCTCAGAAAGCTTCTTTCAAGTTTTGAACGGATGAAATTTCCTTTTTCAGCGTAGGCCTCAATGCGACCTAAGGAAGCCCTTCTCAGGTTCCTCAAAGACAGTGTTAATGGACTGCTCCACGAAACATAAGTGTAACTCTTTGAGATGAATTCACACATCACCAAGAGGTTTCAAAGAAAGTTTCTTGCTAGTTTTCGTCTGTGGATGTTTCCTTTGTCACCGTAATGTTCATTGCGCTATGAAGTA
The DNA here is from genome assembly GCF_007565055.1 of Rhinopithecus roxellana. Taxonomy (NCBI): domain Eukaryota; kingdom Metazoa; phylum Chordata; class Mammalia; order Primates; family Cercopithecidae; genus Rhinopithecus; species Rhinopithecus roxellana. The sequence goes on from NW_022144647.1 coordinate 83,946, forward strand.
TCTAATTGCAGATATCCAGAAAACTGTGTTAACAAACTGATCACTGAAGAGAAACGTGTAACTCTGTGAGTTGCATTCACACATGGCAGTGCAGTTTCTCAGAAAGCTGCTCTTTAGTTATTATGTGAGGATATTTCCTTTTTCACCAGGGCCCTCAATGAGCTACCAAATATAACTTTGCAGAATCCACGACAACAGTGTTAGCAAACTGTTCCAAGAAGTGAAGGGTGGAACTCTGTGTGATTAAGTCACACATCAGAAAGCAATCTCTCAGAAAGCATCTCTGTAGTTATGTGAGGATATTTCCGTTTTCACCTTGGGTCCTTATGGGTTCCCAAAAATCACTTTACAGTTTCCACGTAAAGAGTTTTAGCAAACTGTTTCCTGAAGTCTAAATTATACGTCTGTGAGATGAACTCACAGCTCAGAAATAAGTTTCTCAGAAAGCTTCTTTTACGTTTTGAACGGATGAAATATCCTTTATCAGCGTAGGCCTCAATGCAATCCAGGAAGCTCTTCTCAGGTTCCTCAAAGACAGTGTTAATGGACTGCTCCACGAAACATGAGTGTAACTCTGTGAGATGAATTCACACATCACCAAGAAGTTTCTCAGAAAGCTTCTTTCTAGTTTTCATCTGTGGATGTTTCCTTTGTCACCGTAAGTTTCATTGTGCTATGAAGTATCTAATTCAGATTTCCAGAAAACTGTGTTAACAAACTGATCACTGAAGAGAAACGTGTAACTCTGTGAGTTGCATTCACACATGGCAGTGCAGTTTCTCAGAAAGCTGCTCTTTAGTTATTATGAGAGGATATTTCCTTTTTCACCAGTGCCCTGAATGAACTCCCAATTATACCATTGCAGAATCCACGACAACAGAGTTAGCAAACTTTTCCAAGAAGGGAAGGTTGGAACTCAGGGTGATGAAGTCACATATCGGAAAGCAATGTCTCAGAAAGCATCCCTGTGGTTATTATTTGAGGATATTTCCTTTTTCACCATGGGTCCCTATGGACTCCCAAATATCACTTTCCAGTTTCCACGAAAAGAGTGTTAGCAAACTGTTTCCTGAAGTCTAAATTGTAAGTCTGTGAGATGAACTCACAGATCAGAAAGAAGTTTCTCAGAAAGCTTCTTTCACGTTTTCAACGGATGAAATTTCCTTTATCAGCGTAGGCCTCAATGCGATCCAAGGAAGCCCTTCTCAGCTTCCTCAAAGACAGTGTTAATGGACTGCTCCACGAAACATAAGTGTAACTCTGTGAGATGAATTCACACATCACCAAGAAGTGTCTAAGAAAGCTTCTTTCTAGTTTTCATCTGTGGATGTTTCCTTTGTCACCGTAAGGTTCATTGTGCTATGAAGTATCTAATTGCAGATTTCCAGAAAACTGTGTTAACAAACTGATCACTGAAGAGAAACGTGTAACTCTGTGAGTTGCATTCACACATGGCAGTGCAGTTTCTCAGAAAGATGCTCTTTAGTTATAATGTGAGGATATTTCCTTTTTCACCTGGGCCCTCAATGAGCTCCCAAATATACCTTTGAAGAGTCCATGAAAACAGTGTTAGCAAACTCTTCCAAGAAGGGAAGGGTGGAACTCTGTGTGATGAAGTCACTCATCAGAAAGCAATATGTCAGAATGCTTCTCTGTAGTTATTATGTGAGGATATTTCATTTTTCACCATTTGTACCTAAGGGCTCCCAAATATCACTTTCCTGTTTCCACGAAAAGTGTGTTAGCAAAGTGCTTCCTGAAGTCTAAATTATAAGTCTGTGAGATGAACTCACAGATCAGAAAGAAGTTTCTCAGAAAGCTTCTTTCACGTTTTGAACGGATGAAATTTCCTTTATCAGCGTAGGCCTCAAGGGGATCCAAGGAAGCCCTTCTCTGTTTCCTCAATGACAGTGTTAATGGACTGCTCTACGAAACATAAGTGAAACTCTGTGAGATGAATTCACACATCACCAAGAAGTTTATAGGAAAGCTTCTTTCTAGTTTTCATCTGTGGATGTTTCCTTTGTCACCGTAAGAATCATCGCGCTATGAAGTATCTAATTGCAGATTTCCAGAAAAATGTGTTAACAAACTGATCACTGAAGAGAAACGTGTAACTCTGTGAGTTGCATTCACACATGGCAGTGTAGTTTCTCAGAAAGCTGCTCTTTAGTTATTATGTGAGGATATTTCCTTTTTCACCAGAGCCCTCCATGAGCTCCCAAATATACCTTTGCAGAGTCCATGACAACAGTGTTAGCAAACTGTTCCAAGAAGGGAAGTGTGGAACTCTGTGTGATGAAGTCACACATCAGAAAGCAATCTCTCAGAAAGCTTCTCTGTAGTTATTATGTGAGGATATTTCCTTTTTCACCATGGGTCCCTAAGGGCTCCCAAATATCACTTTCCAGTTTCCACGAAAAAAGTGTTAGCAAACTGCTTCCTGAAGTCGAAATTATAAGTCTGTGAGATGAACTCACAGATAAGAAAGAAGTATCTCAGAAAGCTTCTTTCACGTTTTGAACGGATGAAATATCCATTATCAGCATTGGCCTCAATGCAATACAGGAAGCCCTACTCAGGTTCCTCAAAGACAGTGTTAATGGACTGCTCGACGAAAAATAAGTGTAACTCTGTGAGATGAATTCACACATCACCAAGAAGTTTCTAAGAAAGCTTCTTTCTCGTTGTCATCTGTGGATGTTGCCTTTGTCCGTAAGGTTCATTGCGCTATGAAGTATCTAATTGCAGATTTCCAGAAAACTGTGCTAACAAACTGATCACTGAAGACAAACGTGTACCTCTGTGAGTTGCATTCACACATGGCAGTGCAGTTTCTCAGAAAGCTGCTCTTTAGTTATTATGAGAGGATATTTCCTTTTTCACCAGTTCCCTGAATGAACTCCCAATTATGCCTTTGCAGAATCCACGACAACAGTGTTAGCAAACTTTTCCAAGAAGGGAAGGTTGGAACTCAGTGTGATGAGGTCACACGTCAGAAAGCAATGTCTCAGAAAGCATCCCTGTGGTTATTATGTGAGGATATTTCCTTTTTCACCATGGGTCCCTATGGACTCCCAAATATCACTTTCCAGTTTCCACGAAAAGAGTGTTAGCAAACCGTTTCCTGAAGTCTAAATTATAAGTCTGTGAGATGAACTCACAGATCAGAAATAAGTTTCTCAGAAAGCTTCTTTCACGTTTTCAACCGATGAAATTTCCTTTATCAGCGTAGGCCTCAATGCTATCCAAGGAAGCCCTTCTCAGGTTCCTCAAAGACAGTGTTAATGGACTGCTCCAGGAAACATAAGTGTAACTCTGTGAGATGAATTCACACATCACCAAGAAGTGTCTAAGAAAGCTTCTTTCCAGTTTTCATCTGTGGATGTTTCCTTTGTCACCGTAAGGTTCATTGTGCTATGAAGTACCTAATTGCAGATTTCCAGAAAACTGTGTTAACAAACTGATCACTGAAGAGAAACCTGTAACTCTGTGAGTTGCATTCACACATGGCAGTGCAGTTTCTCAGAAAGATGCTCTTTAGTTATAATGTGAGGATATTTCCTTTTTCACCTGGGCCCTCAATGAGCTCCCAAATATACCTTTGCAGAGTCCATGAAAACAGTGTTAGCAAACTCTTCCAAGAAGGGAAGGGTGGAACTCTGTGTGATGAAGTCACTCATCAGAAAGAAATATGTCAGAATGCTTCTCTGTAGTTATTATGTGAGGATATTTCCTTTTTCACCTTTTGTACCTAAGGGCTCCCAAATATCACTTTCCTGTTTCCACGAAAAGTGTGTTAGCAAAGTGCTTCCTGAAGTCTAAATTATAAGTCTGTGAGATGAACTCACAGATCAGAAAGAAGTTTCTCAGAAAGCTTCTTTCACGTTTTGAACGGATGAAATTTCCTTTATCAGTGTAGGCCTCAATGGGATCCAAGGAAGCCCTTCTCTGTTTCCTCAGTGACAGTGTTAATGGACTGCTCTACGAAACATAAGTGAAACTCTGTGAGATGAATTCACACATCACCAAGAAGTTTATAGGAAAGCTTCTTTCTAGTTTTCATCTGTGGATGTTTCCTTTGTCACCGTAAGATTCATCACGCTATGAAGTATCTAATTGCAGATTTCCAGAAAAATGTGTTAACAAACTGATCACTGAAGAGAAACGTGTAACTCTGTGAGTTGCATTCACACATGGCAGTGTAGTTTCTCAGAAAGCTGCTCTTTAGTTATTATGTGAGGATATTTCCTTTTCACCAGAGCCCTCCATGAGCTCCCAAATATACCTTTGCAGAGACCATGACAACAGTGTTAGCAAACTGTTCCAAGAGGGGAAGGGTGGAACTCTGTGTGATGAAGTCACACATCAGAAAGCAATCTCTCAGAAAGCTTCTCTGTAGTTATTATGTGAGGATATTTCCTTTTTCACCATGGGTCCCTAAGGGCTCCCAAATATCACTTTCCAGTTTCCACGAAAAAAGTGTTAGCAAACTGCTTCCTGAAGTCGAAATTATAAGTCTGTGAGATGAACTCACAGATAAGAAAGAAGTTTCTCAGAAAGCTTCTTTCACGTTTTAAACGGATGAAATATCCATTATCAGCGTTGGCCTCAATGCAATCCAGGAAGCCCTACTCAGGTTCCTCAAAGACAGTGTTAATGGACTGCCCGACGAAAAATAAGTGTAACTCTGTGAGATGAATTCACACATCACCAAGAAGTTTCTAAGAAAGCTTCTTTCTCGTTGTCATCTGTGGATGTTTCCTTTGTCACCGTAAGGTTCATTGCGCTATGAAGTATCTAATTGCAGATTTCCAGATAACTGTGCTAACAAACTGATCACTGAAGACAAACGTGTACCTCTGTGAGTTGCATTCACACATGGTAGTGCAGTCTCTCAGAAAGCTGCTCTTTAGTTATTATGTGAGGATATTTCCTTTTTCACCGGAGCCCTCAATGAGCTCCCAAATATAGCTTTGCAGAATCCAAGACAACAGTGTTAGCCAACTGTTCCAAGAAGGGAAGTGTGGAATTCTGTGTGATGAAGTGACACATCAGAAAGCAATCTCTCTGAAAGCGTCTCAAATGTAGGTATTAGTGAGGATATTTCCTTTTTCACCATGGGTCCCTAAGGGCTCCAATATCACTTCCAGTTTCCACGAAAAGAGTGTTAGCAAACTGCTTCCTGAAGTCTAAATTATAAGTCTGTGAGATGAACTCACAGATCAGAAGAAGTTTCTCAGAAAGCTTCTTTCACGTTTTGAACGGATGAAATTTCCTTTATCAGCGTAGGCCTCAATGCGATCCAAGGAAGCCCTTCTCAGGTTCCTCAAAGACAGTGTTAATGGACTGCTCCACGAAACAAGTGTAACTCTGTGAGATGAATTCACACATCACCAAGAAGTTCTAAGAAAGCTTCTTCTAGTTTTCACTGTGGATGTTTCCTTTGTCACCGTAAATCATTGCGCTATGAAGTATCTAATTGCAGATTTCCAGAAAACTGTGTTAACAAACTGATCACTGAAGAGAAACGTGTAACTCTGAGTTGCATTCACACATGGCATGCAGTTTCTCAGAAAGCTGCTCTTTAGTTATTATGTGAGGATATTTCCTTTTTCACCAGAGCCCTCAAGAGCTCCCAAATATACCTTTGCAAATCCACGACAACAGTGTAGCAAACTGTTCCAAGAAGGGAAGGTGGAACTCTGGTGATGAAGTCACACATCAGAAAGCAATCTCTCAGAAAGCTCTCTGTATTATTATGTGAGGATATTTCCTTTTCACATGGGTCCCTATGGCTCCCAAATATCACTTTCCAGTTTCCACGAAAGAGTGTTAGCAAACTGCTTCTGAAGTCTAAATTATAAGTCTGTGAGATGAACTCACAGATCAGAAAGAAGTTTCTCAGAAAGCTTCTTTCACGTTTTGAACGGATGAAATTTCTTTTCAGCGTAGGCCTCAATGCGATCCAGGAAGCCTTCTCACTTCCTCAAAGACAGTGTTAATGATGCTCCACGAAACATAAGTGTAACTCTGTGAGATGAATTCACACATCACCAAGAAGTTCCTCTAAGAAAGCTTCTTCTAGTTTTATCTGTGGATGTTTCCTTGTCACCGAAAGTTCATTGCGCTATGAAGTATCTATTGCAGATTTCCAGAAAACTGTGTTAACAAACTGATCACTGAAGAGAAACGTGTACCTCTGTGAGTTGCATTCACACATGGCAGTGCAGTTTCTCAGAAAGCTGCTCTTTAGTATTATGTGAGGATATTCCTTTTTCACCGAGCCCTCAATGAGCTCCCAAATATACCTTTGCAGAATCCACGACAACAGTGTTAGCAAACTGTTCCAAGAAGGGAAGGTGGAACTCTGTGATGAAGTCACATTCAGAAAGCAATCTCTCAGAAAGCTTCTCTGTAGTATTATGTGAGGATATTCCTTTTTCACATGGGTCCCTGGGCTCTCCCAAATATCACTTTCCAGTTTCCACGAAAAAGTGTTATAGCAATGTGTCAAGAAAGGGGAAATGTTGAACTATGTATGATGATTCACAATCAGAAACGAATGTCTCAGAACGCTTCTCTCTATTTAATATATGAGGATATTTCCTTTTTCACCATGGGCCCCCATGGGCTCCCGAATATCACTTTGCAGATTCCATGAAAAGAGTGTTGGCAAGCTGCTTCCTGAGGTCTAAGTTGTAACTCTGTGCGATGAACTCACAGATTAGAAAGTAGTTTCTCAGAAAGCTTCCTTCACGTTTTGAAAAGATGTTATTTCCTTTATCAGCGTAGGCCTCAATACCGTCCAAAGAAGCCCTCCTCATGTTCCTCAAAGACAGTCTTAAAGGACTGCTCCAGAAACATAAGTGTAACTCTGTGAGATGAATTCACACATCACCAAGAAGTTTCTAAGAAAGCTTCTTTCTATTGTTCATGCGGATATATCCTTTGTCACCGTAAGCTTTGTTGCGCTAAGAAGTATCTAAACGCAGATTTCTAGAAAACTGTGTTAGCAAACGGATCACTGAAGAGAAACGTGTAACTTTTTGAGTTGCATTCACACATGGCCTTGCAGTTTCTCAGAAGGCTTCTTTATAGTTTTCATCTGAGGATATTTCCTTTTTCACCACAGCCCTCAATGAGCTCCCAAATATCACTTTGCAGAATCCACGACAACAGTGTTAGCAAACTGTTCCCGGAAGGGAAGGGTGGAACTCTGTGTGATGAAGTCACATATCAGAAAGCAATCTCTCAGAAAGCTTCTCTCTAGTTTTTATGTGAGGATAATTCCTTTTTCACCCTGTGCCCTAAGGGCTCCCAAGTATCACTTTGCAGAATCCAAGACAATAGTGTTAGCAAACTGTTCCAAGAAGAGAAGGGTGGAACCTCTGTGTGATGAAGTCACACATCCGAAAGCAATCTCTCAGAAAGCTTCTCTCTAATTTTTATGTGAGAATATTTCCTTTTTCACAAGGTGGCCCCTATCAGCTCCCAAATATCACTTTGCAGTTTCCACGAAAAGAGTGTTAGCAAACTGCTTTCTGAGGTCTAAGTTGTAAGTCTGTTGATGAACTCACTGATCAGAAAGAAGTTTCTCAGAAAGCTTCTTTCACGTATTGAACTGATGAAATTTCCTTTATCTGCGTAGGCCTCAATGCGATCCAAAGAAGCCCTTCTCAGTTTCCTCAAAGACAGTGTTAATGGACCGCTCCACGAAACATAAGTGTAACTCTTTGAGATTAATTCACTCATCACCAAGAAGTTTCTAGGAAAGCTTCTTTTTAGTTTTCCTCTGAGGATATTTCCTTTGTCACCATAAGATTCATTGCGCTAAGTTGTATCCCATTGCAGATTTCACGAAAACTGTGTTGGCAAACTGATGACTGAAGAGAAACGTGTAACTCTGTGAGATGCATTCACACATGGCAATGCAGTTTCTCAAAAGGCTTCTTTCCAGTTTTGCTCTGAGGATATTTCCTTTTTGACCATACCCCTCAATGAGCTCCCAAATATCACTTTGCAAAATCCACGACAACACTGTTATCAAACGTTCCAAAAGGGAAGGGTGGAACTCTGCGTGATGGAATTCACACATCAGAAAGCAATCTCTCAGAAAGCTTCTCTCTAGTTATCATGTGAGGATATTTCCTTTTTCATAATAGGCCCCCATGGGCTCCCAAATATCACTTTACAGAATCCACGACCAACAGTGTTAGCAAACTGTTCCAAGAAGGAAGTGTGGAACTTTGTGTGATGAAGTCACACATCAGAAAGCAATCTCTCAGAAAGCTTCTCTCTAGTTATTACGTGAGGATATTTCCTTTTTCACCATGGGCCCTTATGGGCTCCCAAATATCTCTTTGCAGATCCACGACAACAGTGTTAGCAAACTGCTTCCTGAAGTCCAATTTGTATCTCTGTGAGATGAATGCACAGATCAGAAAGAATTTTCTCAGAAAGCTTCTTTCACGTTTTGAACTGATGATATTTCCTTTATGAGCATAGGCCTCATTGCAGTCCAAAGTAGCCCTTCTCAGGTTCCTCAAAGACAGTAGTAATGGACTGCTCCACGAAGCATAAGTGTAACTCTGTGAGACTAATTCACACATCACCAAGAAGTTTCTAACAAAGCTTCCTTCAACTTTTCATCTGAGGATAATTCCTTTGTCACCATAAGCTTCATTGGGCTCAGAAGTATTTAATTGCAGATTTCCAGAAATTGTGTTAGCAAACAGATCACTGAACAGAAACGTGTAACTCTGTTATTTGCATTCAAACATGGCAATGCAGTTTCTCAGAAGGCTTCTTTCCAGTGTTGAGCTGAGGGCATTTCCTTTTTCACCATAGCCCTCAATGAGCTCCCAAATATCACTTTGCAGAATCCTCGACAACAGTGTTAAAAAACTGTTCCAAGAAGGGAAGGGTGGAACTCAGTGTGATGAAGTCACACATCAGAAATCAATCTCTCAGAAAGCTTCCCTCTAATGATGATGGGAGGATATTTCCTTTTTCACCATGGGCCCTTATGGGCTCCCAATATCACTTTGCAGATCCACGACAACAGTGTTAGCAAACTGTTTCCTGAAGTCCAAGTTGCATCTCTGTGAGATGAATGCACAGATCAGAAAGAAGTTTCTCAGAAAGCTTCTTTCACGTTTTGAACTGATGATATTTCCTTTATGAGCATAGGCCTCATTGCAGTCCAAATTAGCCCTTCTCAGGTTCCTCAAAGATAGTGCTAATGGACTGCTCCACGAAACATAAATGTAACTCTGTGAGATGAATTCACACATCACCAAGAAGTTCCTAGGAAAGCTTCTCTCTAGTTTCCATCTGTCGACATTTCTTTTGTCACTGTGAGCTTCATTGCGCTAAGATGTATCTAATTGCAGATTTCCAGAAAACTTTTTTAGGAAACTGATTACTGAAGAGAAAGTGTAACTCTGTGAGTTGCATTCACACATGGCAACGCAGTTTCTCAAAAGGCTTCTTTCCAGTTTTCATCTGAGGATATTTCCTTTTTCACCATAGCCCTCAATGAGCTCCCAAATATCACTTTGCAGAATCCACGAGAACAGTGTCAACAAACTGTTCCAAGAAGGGAAGGGTGGAACTCTGTGTGATGAAGTCACACATCAGAAAGCAATCTCTCAGAAAGCTTCCCTCTATTTATTATCTAAGGATATTTCCTTTTTCACCATGGGCCCCTTGGTGTTCCCAAATATCACTTTGCAGATTCCGTGAAAAGAATGTTAGCAAACTGCTAACTGTGAGATGAATTCACAGATCAGAAAGAAGTTTCTCAGAAAGCTTCTTTCACGTTTTGAACTGATGATATTTCCTTTATCAGCATAGGCCTCAAAGCGATCCAAAGAAGCCCTTCTCAGGGACCTCAAAGACAGTGTTCATGGACTGCTCCACGAACCATTTGTGTAACTCTGTGAGATGAATTCACACATCACCTAGAAGTTTCTAAGAAAGCTTCTTTCTAGTTTTTATCTGAGGATAACTCCTTTGTTACCATAAGCTTCAGAGCTCAATAAGTATCCAATTGCAGATTTCCAGAAAACTCTGTTAGCAAACTGATCACTGAAGAGAAACGTGTAACTATGAGTTGCATTCACACAAGGGAATGTAGTTTCTCAGAAGGCTTCTTTAAAGTTTTGATCTGAGGATATTTCCTTTTTCACCATAGCCCTCAATGAGCTCCCAAATATCGCTTTTCAGAATCCACGACAACAGTGTTAGCAAACTGTTCCAAGAAGGGAAAGGTGGAACTCTGTGTGATGAAGTCACACATCAGAAAGCAATCTCTCAGAAAGCTTCTCTCTAGTTATTAAGTGAGGATGTTTCCTTTCTCAACATGGGCCTTATGGGCTCCCAAATATCTCTTTGCAGAATCCATGACAACAGTGTTAGCAAACTGTTCCAAGAAGGGAAGGGTGGAACTCGGTGTGATGAAGTCACACATCAGAAAACAATCTCTCAGAAAGATTCTCTCCAGTTATTATCTGAGGATATTTCCTTTTTCACCATGGGCCCCAATGGGCTCCCAAATATCACTTTGCAGATTCCACGAAAAGAGTGTTATCAAACTGCCTCCTGAGGTCTAAGGTGTAACTCTGTGAGATGAATTCACAGGTCAGAAAGAAGTTTCCCAGAAAGCTTCTTTCACGTTTTGAACTGATGATACTTCCTTTCTCAGCGTAGGACTCAATGAGATCCAAAGAAGCCCTTCTCAGGTTCCTCAAAGACAGTGTTAATGGACTTCTCCACGAAACATAAGTGTAACTCTGTGAGATGAATTCAAACATCACCAAGAAGTTTCTAAGAAACCTTCTTTCTAGGTTTCATCTGAGGATATTTCCTTTGTCATCGTAAGCTTCATTGCGCTTAGAAGTATCACATTGCAGATTTCCAGAAAACTGTGTTAGCAAACTGATCACTGAAGGATAACGTGTAACATTATGAGTTGCATTATCACATGGCAATGCAGTTTCCAAGAAGGCTTCTTTCCACATTTCATCTGAGGATATATCCTTTTTCACCATAGCCCTCAAAGAGCTCCCAAATATGACTTTGCAGAATCCACGAAAACAGTGTTAGCAAACTGTTCCTAGAAGGTAAGGGTGGAATTCTGTGTGATGAAGTCACACATCACAAAGCAACCTATCAGAAAGATTCTCTCTAGTTGTTATCTGAGGGTATTTCCTTTTTCACCATGGGCCCCTATGGGCTCCCAAATATCACTTTGCACATTCCATGAAAAGAGGGTTAGCAAACTGCCTCCTGAGTTCTAAGTTGTAACACTGTGAGATGAATTCAGAGATCAGAAAGAATTTTCTCAGAAAGCTTCTTTTACATTTTGAACTGATGATATTTCCTTTATCAGTGTTGGCCTCAATGCGATCCAACTAAGCCCTTCTCAGTTTCCTCAAAGACATTGTTAATGGACTGCTCCACGAAACATAATTGAAACTCTGTGAGATGAATTCACACATCACCAAGAAGTTTCTAAGAAAGCTTTTTTCTAGTTTTAATCTGAGGATATTTCCTTTGTCACCGAAAGCTTCATTGCGCTACAAAGTATCCCATTGCAGATTTCCAGAAAACTGTTAGCAAACTGATCACTGAAGAGAAACGTGAAAATCTGTGAGTTGTATTCACACATGGCAATGCAGTTTCTCAGAAGGCTTCTTTCCAGTTTTGACCCGAGGATATTTACTTTTTCACCATAGCGCTCAATGAGCTCCCAAATATCACTTTGCAGAATCAACGACAACAGTCTTAGCAAACTGTTCCAAAAAGAGAAGGGGGGAACTATGGTTGATGAAGTCAAACATCAGAAAGCAAGCTCTCAGAAAGCTTCTCTCTAGTTATTATGTGAGGATATTTCCTTTTTCACCATGCGCCCCCATGGGCTCTGAAATATCACTTTGCAGAATCCCCGACAACAGTGTTAGCAAACTGTTCCAAGAAGGGAAGGGTGGAACTCTGTGTCATGAAGTCACACATCAGAAAGCAATCTCTCAGAATGCTTCTCTCTAGTTATTATCTGAGGATATTTCCTTTTTAACCATAGGCCCCTATGGGCTCCCAAATACCACTTTGCAGAATCCACGACCACAGTGTTAGAAATTTGTTCCAAGAAGGGAAGGGTGGAACTCCGTGTGATGAAGTCACACATCAGAAAGCAATCTCTCAGAAAGTTCTCTCTAGTTACTATGGGAGGATATTTCCTTTTTCACCATTGGCCCTTATGGGCTTCCAAATATCACTTTGCAGATTCCACGAAAAGCGTGTTAGAAAACTGCTTACTGAGGTCTAAGGTTTAACTCTGTGAGATGAATTGACAGATCGCAAAGAAGTTTCTCAGAAAGCTTCTTTCACGTTTTGAACTGATGGTATTTCCTTTATCAACGTACGACTCAATGCGATACAAAGAAGCCCTTCTCAGGTTCCTCAAAAACAGTGTTAATGGACTGCTCCACGAAACATAAGTGTAACTCTGTAAGATGCATTCACACAATACCAACAAGTTTCTATGAAAGCTTCTTTCTGGTTTTCACCTGAGGATATTTCCTTTGTCACCGTGAGGTTCATTGCACTAAGAAGTATCCCATTGCAGATTTCCAGGAAACTGTGTTAGCAATCTGATCACTGAAGAGAAACGTGTAACTCTGTGAGTTGCATTCACACAGGGCAATGCAGTTTCTCCGATGGCTTCTTTCCAGTTTTGATCTGAGGTTATTTCCTTTTTCACCATAACCCTCAATGAGCTCCCAAATATCACTTTGCACAATCCGCGACAACAGTGTTAGCAAACTGTTCCAAGAAGGGAAGGGTGGAACTCTGTGTGATGAAGTCACACATCAGAAACCAATCTCTCAGAAAGCTTCTCTGTAATTATTATCTGAGGATATTTCCTTTTTCACCATAGCCCTTAATGAGCTCCCAAATATCACTTTGCAGAATTGATGACAACAGTGTTAGCCAACTGTTCCAATACGGGTATGGTGGAACTCTGTGTGATGACGTCACACAGCAGAAAGTAATCTCCCAGAAAGCTTCTCTCTCGTTCGTATATGAGGATTTTTTCTTTTTCACCGTAGCCCTCAATGAGCTCCGAAATATCACTTGGCAGAATCCACGACAACCGTGTCAGCAAACTGTTCCAAGAAGGGAAGGGTGGAACTTTGTGTGATGAAGTCACACTTCAGAAAGCAGTCTCTCAGAAAGCTTCTCTCTAGTTATTGTCTGGGGAAATTTCGTTTTTTATCTTGAGCCCGTATGGACTCGCAAATATCAATTTGCAGATTCCACGAAAAGAGTGTTAGGAAACTGCTTCCAGAGGTCTAAGGTGTAACTCTCTGAGATGAATTCACAGATCAGAAGGAAGTTTCTCTGAAAGCTTCTTTCACGTTTTGAACTGATGTTATTTCCTTTATCAGCATAGTCCTGAATACGAAAAAAAAGCTCTTCCCAGGTTCCTCAAAGACAGTGTTAATGGACTCCTCCACAAAACGTAAGTGTAACTCTGTGAGATGAATTCACACATCACCAAGAAGTTTCTAGGAAAGCTTCTTTCTGGTTTTCATCTTAGTGTATTTCCTTTGTCACCATAAGCTTCATTGCTCTAAGAAGTATCCCATTGCAGATTTCCAGAAAACTGTGTTAGCAAACTGATCACTGAAGGGAAACGTGTAACTGTGTGAGTTGCATTCACACATGGCAATGCAGTTTCTCAGAAGGCTTCTTTCCAGTTTTGGTCTGAGGAAATTTTCTTTTCACCGTAGCTCTCAATGAGCTCCCAAATATCACTTTGCAGAATCCACGACAACAGTGTTAGCAAACTGTTCCAAGAAGGAAAAGGTCGAACTCTGTGTGATGAAGTCACACATCAGAAAGTAATCTCTCAGAAACCTTCTCTCTAATTATTATCTGAGGATTTGTCCTTTTTCAGGATAGCCCTCAATGAGGTCCCAAATATCACCTGGCACAATCCACGACAACAGTGTTAGCATACGGTTCCAAGAAACAAAGGGTGGAACTATGTGTGATGAAGTCACATATCAGAAAGCAATCTCTCAGAAAGCTTCTGTCTAGTTGTTATCTGAGGATATTTCATTTTTCTCCATGGGACCCTACTGGCTCCCAAATATCACTTTGCAGATTCCACCAAAAGATTGTTAGCAAACTGCTTCCTGAGGTCTAAGCTGTAACTCTGTGAGATGAATTCACAGATCAGAAAGAAGTTTCTCAGAAAGCTCCTTTCACGTTTTGAACTGATGATAATTCCTTTATCAACGTAGTCCTCAATACGATGCATAGAAGCCCTTCTCAGTTTCCTCAAGGACAGTGTTAATGGACTGCACCACGAAACATAAGTATAACTCTGTGAGATGAGTTCACACATCACCATAATGTTTCTAAGAAAGCCACTTTCTAGTTGTCATCTGAGGATATTCCTTTGTCACCGTGAGGTTCGTTGCACTAAGAAGTATCCCATTGCAGATTTCCAGAAAACTGTGTTAGCAATCTGACCACTGAAGAGAAACGTGTAACTTTTTGAGTTGCATTCACACAGGGGAATGCAGTTTCTCCGAAGGCTTTTTTCCAGTTTTGATCTGAGGATATTTCCTTTTTCACCATAACCCTCAATGAGCTTCCAAATATCACTTTGCACAATCCGCGACAACAGTGTTAGCAAACTGTTCCAAGAAGGGATGGGTGGAACTCTGTGTGATGAAGTCACACATCAGAAAGCAATCTCTCAGAAAGCTTCTCTGTAATTATTATCTGAGGATATTTCCTTTTTCACCATAGCCCTCAATGAGCTCCCAAATATCACTTTGCAGAATTGACGACAACAGTGTTAGCAAACGATTCCAAGAAGGGAACGTTGGAACTCTGTGTGATGAAGTCATACAGCAGAAAGCAATCTCTCAGAAAGTTTCTCTGTAGTTATTATGTGAGGATATTTCACTTTTCACCATGGGCCCCTATGGGCTCCCAAATATCACTTTGCAGATTCCACGAAAAAAGTGTTAGCAAACTGATTCCTGAAGTCTAAGTTATAAGTCTGTGAGATGAACACACAGATCAGAAAGAAGTTTCTCAGAAAGCTTCTTTCACGTTTTGAACGGATGAAATATCCTTTATCAGCGTAGGCCTCAATGTGATCCAAAAAAGCCCTTCTCAGGTTCCTCAAAGACAGTGTTAATGGACTGCTCCACGAAAAATAAGTGTAACTCTGTGAGATGAATTCACACATCACCAAAAAGGTTTTAAGAAAGCTTCTTTCTAGTTTTCATTTGTGGATATTTCCTTTGTCATTGTATGTTCACTGCGCTATGAAGTATCTAATTGCAGATTTCCAGAAAATGGTGCTAACAAACTGATCACTGAAGACAAACTTTTAACTCTGTGAGTTGCATTCACACATGGCAATGCAGTTTCTCAGAAAGCTTCTCTTTAGTTATTATGTGAGGATATTTCCTTTTTCACCATAGACCTCAATGTGCTCCCAAATATACATTTGCAGATTCCACGAAAACAGTGTTTGCAAACGGTTCAAAGAAGGGAAGGGTGGAACTCTGTGTGATGAAGTAAGACATCAGAAAGCAATCTCTCAGATAGTTTCTCTGTAGTTATTATGTGAGGATATTTCCTTTTTCACCATGGGCCCCTATGGGCTCCCAAGTATCACTCTCCAGATTCCACGAAAAGAGTGTTAGCAAACACTTCCTGAAGTCTACGTTATAAGTCTGTGAGATGAACTCACAGATCAGAAAGAGGTTTCTCAGAAAGCTTCTTTGACGTTTTGAACGGATGAAATTTCCCTTATCAGCGTAGGAATGAATGTGATCCTAAGAAGTCCTTCTCAGGTTCCTCAAAGACAGTGTTATTGGACTGCTCCACGAAACATAAGTGTAACTCTGTGAGATGAATTCACACATCACCAAGAAGTTTCTAAGACAGCTTCTTTCTGGTTTTCATCTGTGGATATTTCCTTTGTCACCGTAAGGTTCATTGCGCTATGAAGTATCTAATTGCAGATTTCCAGAAAACTGTGCTAACAAACTGATCACTGAAGAGAAACGTGTAACTCTGTGAGTTGCATTCACACATGGCAATGCAGTTTCTCAGAAAGCTTCTCTTAAGTTATAATGTGAGGATATTTCCTTTTTCACCATAGCCCTCAATGTCCTCCCAAATATACCTTTTCAGAATCCACGACAACAGTGTTAGCAAACGGTTCCAAGAAGGGAAGGGTGGAACTCTGTGTGATGAAGTAACACATCAGAAAGCAATCTCTCAGAAAGTTTCTCTGTAGTTATTATGTGAGGATATTTCCTTTTTCACCATGGGCCGCAATGGGCTCCCAAATATCACTTTGCAGAATCAACGAAAAGAGTGTTAGCAAACTGCATCCTGAAGTCTAAGTTATAAGTCTGTGAGATGAACTCACAGATCAGAAAGAAGTTTCTCAGAAAGCTTCTTTGACGTTTTGAACGGATGAAATTTCCTTTATCAGCGTAGGCCTCAAAGCGATCAAGGAAACCCTTCTCAGATTCCTCAAAAACAGTGTTAATGGACTGCTCCACGAAACATAAGTGTAACTCTGTGAGATGAATTCACACATCACCGAGAAGTTTCTAAGAAAGCTTCTTTCTAGTTTTCATCTGTGGATATTTCCTTTGTCACATTAAGGTTCATTGTGCTACAAACTATCTAATTGCAGATTTCCAGAAAACTGTGCTAACTAACTGATCACGGAAGAGAAACCTGTAACTCTGTGAGTTGCATTCACACATGGCAATGCAGTTTCTCAGAAAGCTTCTCCTTAGTTACTATGTGAGGATATTTCCTTTTTCACCATAGCCCTCAATGTGCTCCCCAATATACCTTTGCAGAATCCACGACAACAGTGTTAGCAAACGGTTCCAAGAAGGGAAGGGTGGAACTCTGTGTGATGAAGTAACACATCAGAAAGCAATCTCTCAGAAAGTTTCTCCATGGTTATTATGTGAGGATATTTCCTTTTTCATCATGGTCCCCTATGGGATCCCAAATATCACTTTGCAGATTCCAAGAAAAGAGTGTTAACAAACTGATTCCTGAAGTCTAAGATATAAGTCTGTGCGATGAACCCACAGATCAGAAAGAAATTTCTCAGAAAGCTTCTTTCATGTTTTGAACCAGTGAAATTTCCTTTATAAATTTAGGCCTCAGTGTGATCCAAGGAAGCCCTTCTCAGTTTCCTCTAAGACAGTGTTAATGGACTGCTCCAAGAAACATAAGTGTAACTCTGTGAGATGAATTCACACATCACCAAGAAGTTTCTAAGAAAGCTTCTTTATAGTTTTCATCGGTGGATATTTCCTTTGTCACCGTAAGGTTCATTGCGCTATGAAGTTTCTAATCGCAGATTTCCAGAAAACTGTGCCAACAAACTGATCACTGAAGAGAAACGTGTAACTCTGTGAGTTGCATTCACACATGGCAATGCAGTTTCTCAGAAAGCTTCTCTTTAGTTATTATGTGAGGATATTTCCTTTTTCACCATTGCCCTCAATGTGCTCCCAAATATACCTTTGCAGAATCCACGACAACAGTGTTAGCAAACGGTTCCAAGAAGGGAAGAGTGGAACTCTGTGTGATGAAGTAACACATCAGAAAGCAATCTATCAGATAGTTTCTCTGTAGTTATTATGTGAGGATATTTCCTTTTTCACCATGGGCCCCTATGGGCTCCCAAATATCACTTTCCAGATTCCACGAAAAGAGTGTTAGCAAACTGCTTCCTGAAGTCTAAGTTATAAGTCTGTGAGATGAACACACAGATCAGAAAGAAGTTTCTCAGAAAGCTTCTTTCACGTTTTGATCGGAAGAAATTTCCTTTATCAGCGTAGGCCTCAATGTGATCCAAAGAAGCCCTTCTCAGGTTCCTCAACGACAGTGTTAATGGACTGCTCCACGAAACATAAGTGTAACTCTGTGAGATGAATTCACACATGACCAAAATGTTCTGAGAGAGTTTCTTTCTCGTCTTCATCTGTGGATATATCCTTTGTCACTGTAATGTTCATTGCGCTATGAAGAATCTAATTGCAAATTTCCAGAAAGCTATGCTAACAAACTGATCTCTGAGGAGAAACGAGTAACTCTGTGAGTTGCATTCACACAGGTCAATGCAGTGTCTCAGAAAGCTTCTCTTTAGTTATTATGTGAGGATATTTCCTTTTTCACCATAGCCCTCAGTGTGCTCCCAAATATACCTTTGCAGAATCCACGACAACAGTGTTAGCAAACTCTTCCAAGAAGGAAACGGTGGAATTCTGTGTGATGAAGTAACACATCAGAAAGCAATCTCTCAGAAAGTTTCTCTGTAGTTATTATGTGAGTATATTTCCTTTTTCACCATGGGCCTCTATGGTCTCCCAAATATCACTTTGCAGATTCCACAAAAAAAGTGTTAGCAAACTGCTTCCTGAAGTCTAAGTTATAAGTCTGTGAGATGAAAACACAGATCAGAAAAAAGTTTCTCAGAAAGTTTCTTTCACGTTTTGAACGGATGAAATTTCCTTTATCAGCGTAGGCCTCAATGTGATCCAAAGAAGCCCTTCTCAGGTTCCTCAAAGACAGTGTTAATGGACTGCTCCACGAAACATAAGTGTACCTATGTGAGATGAATTCACACGTCACCAAAAAGGTTCTAAGAAAGCTTCTTTCTAGTTTTCATCTGTGGATATTTCCTCTGTCACCTTAAGGTTCATTGCGCTATGAAGTATCTAATAGCAGATTTCCAGAAAACTGTGCTAACAAACTGATCACTGAAGTAGAAACGTGTAACTCTGTGAGTTGTATTCACACATGGCAATGCAGTTTCTCAGAAAGCTTCTCTTTAGTTATTATGTGAGGATATTTCCTTTTTCACCATAGCCCTCAATGTGCTCCCAAATATACCTTCGCAGAATGCACGACAACAGTGTTAGCAAACGGTTCCAAGAAGGGAAGGTGTGGAACTCTGTGTGATGAAGTAAACACATCAGAAAGCAATCTATCAGAACGTTTCTCCATAGTTATTATGTGAGGAAAATTCCTTTATCTCCATGGGGCCCCTAATGGCTCCCAATATCACTTTGCAGATTCCACGAAAAGAGTGTTAGCAAACTGCTTCCTGAAGTCTAAGTTATCAGGTTGTGAGATGAACACACAGATCAGAAAGTGGTTTCTCAGAAAGCTTCTTTCACGTTTTGAACGGATGAAATTTCCTTTATCAGCGTAGGCCTCAATGCGATCCAAGGAAGCCCTTCTCAGGTTCCTCAAAGACAGTGTTAATGTACTGCTCCACGAAACATAAGTGCAACTCTGTGAGATGAATTCACACATCACCAAAAAGGTGCTAAGAAAGCTTCTTTCTAATTTTCATCTGTGGATATATCCTTTCTCACTGTAATGTTCATTGCACTATGAAGTATCTAACTGCAGATTTCCAGAAAGCTGTGCTAACAAACTGATCACTGAAGAGAAACGTGTAACTCTGTGAGTTGCATTCACACATGGCAATGCAGTTTCTCAGAAAGCTTCTCTTTAGTTATTATGTGAGGATAATTCCTTTTTCACCACAGCCCTCAATTTGCTCCCAAATATACCTTTTGCAGAATGCCACGACAACAGTGTTAGCAAACTGTTCCAAGAAGGGAAGGGTGGAAATCTGTGTGATGAAGTAACACATCAGAAAGCAGTCTCTCAGAAAGTTTCTCTGTAGGTATTAGGTGAGTATATTTCCTTTTTCACCATGGACCCCTATGGGCTCCCAAATGTCACTTTCTAGATTCCACGAAAGAGTGTTAGCAAACTGCTTCCTGAAGTGTATGTTATAAGTCTGTGAGATGAACGCACAGAGCAAGAAGAAGTTTCTCAGAAAGCTTCTTTCACGTTTTGAACGGATGAAATTTCCTTTATCAGCGTAGGGCCTCAATGTGATCCAAAGAAGCCCTTCTCCGATTCCTCAAAGACAGTGTTAATGGACTGCTATACGAAACATAAGTGTAACTCTGTGAGATGAATTCACACATCACGAAGAAGTTTCTAAGAAACCTTCTTTCTGGTTTTCATCTGTGGATATTTCCTTCGTATCCGTAAGTTTCATTGCGCTATGAAGTATCTAATTGCAGATTTCCAGAAAACTGCACTAACAAACTGATCACTGAAGAGAAACGTGTAACTCTGTCAGTTGCATTCACACATGGCAATGCAGTTTCTCAGAAAGCTTCTCTTTAGTTATTATGTGAGGATATTTCCTTTTTCACCATAGCCCTCAGTGTGCTCCCAAATATACCTTTGCAGAATCCACGACAACAGTGTTAGCAAACTCTTCCAAGAAGGAAACGGTGGAATTCTGTGTGATGAAGTAACACATCAGAAAGCAATCTCTCAGAAAGTTTCTCTGTAGTTATTATGTGAGTATATTTCCTTTTTCACCATGGGCCTCTATGGTCTCCCAAATATCACTTTGCAGATTCCACAAAAAAAGTGTTAGCAAACTGCTTCCTGAAGTCTAAGTTATAAGTCTGTGAGATGAAAACACAGATCAGAAAAAAGTTTCTCAGAAAGTTTCTTTCACGTTTTGAACGGATGAAATTTCCTTTATCAGCGTAGGCCTCAATGTGATCCAAAGAAGCCCTTCTCAGGTTCCTCAAAGACAGTGTTAATGGACTGCTCCACGAAACATAAGTGTACCTATGTGAGATGAATTCACACGTCACCAAAAAGGTTCTAAGAAAGCTTCTTTCTAGTTTTCATCTGTGGATATTTCCTCTGTCACCTTAAGGTTCATTGCGCTATGAAGTATCTAATAGCAGATTTCCAGAAAACTGTGCTAACAAACTGATC
>NW_022144648.1:0-2859 GCF_007565055.1 Rhinopithecus roxellana
AACTGCATTGCCATGTGTGAATGCAACTCTCAGAGTTACACGTTTCTCTTCAGTGATCAGTTTGTTAACAAGTTTTCTGGAAAATCTGCAATTTGGTATTTCATAGCGCAATGAAACCTGACGGTGACAAAGGAAACTACAGAGAGGAAACCTAGAAAGAAGCTTTTCTTAGAAACTTCTTGTGATGTGTGAATTCATCTCACAGAGTTACACTTTGTTTTCGTGGAGCAGTCCATTAAACACTGTCTTGAGGAAGCTGAGAAGGGCTTCCTTGGATCGCATTGAGGCCTCCGCTGATAAAGGAAATTTCATCCGTTCAAAACGTGAAAGAAGCTTTCTAGAAACTTCTTTCTGATCTGTGAATTCATCTCACAGAGTTACAAGCTATGCCTCAAGAAGCAGTTTGCTAACACTCTTTTCGTGGAATCTGCAAAGTGATATTTGGTAGCCCATAGGGGCCCATGGTGGAAAAGGAAATGTCCGTTCCAAGACGGGATGGGAACTCTGTGGGATTGATTAGTCACACATCAGTAAAGCAATCTCTCAGAAAAGTTCTTGTAGTTATTAGTGTGAGGACATTCCCTTTTCTCCATTCATGGGCCCCCCTATGGGCTACCAAAAATATCACTTTGAGATTCCGAAAAAAGAGGGTGTTAGCCAAACTGGCTTCCTTAGGGTCTTAGGGCTTACTCGTTTGAGATGAATCACATGATCAGAAAGAAGTTTCTAAGAAAAGCTTTCTTTCAAGTTTTGACACGGATCTTGAAGTTTCCTTTATCAGCGTAGGCTCAATGCGACCAAGGGAAAGCCCTTCTCGCCTCCTAAAAAGACAGTGTTTGACTGGACGCTGGCCACGAAACATAAAGTGTAACCTCTGTGGATGAATTCACATAATCACCAAGAAAGTTCTAAGAAATCTTCATTCTATAGTTTTCATTGGATATTCCTTTGTCACCAAGTTTCAGGTTCACTTGCGCATGATGAAAATACCCCAAATTTGCGATTTTCCAGAAAAACTTTGTGTTAAAAAACTGATCACTGAGAGAAAAGAGTGTAAACTCGTGAGTTTGCATTCACCCAACATGGCAATGCAGTTTCTAGCATAAAGCTTCTCTTTAGTTATTATTGTGAGGAGTAATTTCTCTTTTCACCCTATCCTCAATGAGGCTCCAAAATATACCTTTCACAGAATCCCACGAGAAAACAGTGTTCGCCAACTAGTTCTTTCAAAGAAGGAAATGGTTGGAACTCTGTGTGATAATGCCAGGTCCACACATCTGAAAAGGCAATCCTCAGAAAAGTTTCTCTGTAGTGACTTACGTGAGGACATTTCCTTTCTTTCCACCCCAGGGGGCCCCTCCTATGGCGCTACCAATAATCACATTGCGGATTCCAACGAAAAGGTGTAGCAAATGTTTCTTGCGGCCGGTAGCTTTTGTACCTCTGGAGATTGAATTCACAGATCAGAAGGAAGTTTTTCAAGAAAGCCTTTTCACCGTTTGGAAGGATGACAATTTCCTTTATCAGCGGGTAGGCTCCAATGCGTCCAAGGACAGCCCTTCAAGCTTCTCAAACCAGTGTTAAGGGACCTCTGCTCCATTCGAAACCCATAAAGTGTAAATCTGTGAGCTGATCCTTCACACATCACCAACGAACGTTTTCGAAGCAAGAAGTTCTTTCTGGTGTTTCTCTCTTGATATTTCATTTGCACCTTTCACGGTTCATTCGCTATGAAATACCAATTGCCAGGAGATTTCCAGACAAACTGTTGTTAACAACTGAATACTCACTGAGACGGAATCGTGTGTTTGTTGGTGTAAACTCTGTGATTGCATTTACACATGCAATGCAGTGTTCTCAGGAAAAGCTTCTCTTAGTTATTATGTGCTGAGGGATAGTAATTCTTTTTCACCCTAGGCCTCATGAGCTCCCATCCCAATACCTTTGCAGAATCCACGAAGAACCCAGTGTTAGCAAACTGTTTCCAGAATGACGGGACGGTGTGGAACTCTGGTTAGGAACTGAACGTCACACCATGAAAGTCAACTCCAGAAACGTTTTCTTCTGTAGTGATTACTGTGAGGGACCATTTTCCTTTCCCCATGGGCCCCCCTCTGGGGCTACCAACTATCCACTTTGTCGGCTTCACGAAAGGAAGTGTTTGCAAACCTGCTTTCTGAGCGACATTTAGCTTTTGTTGTAACCTGTGAGGATGCTTCAACAGCTCAGAAAGAGTTGTTTTCTCAGACAAGCTTCTTTCACGTTTTGAACGGATGAATTATTTCCTTTTCCGCGTTAGGGCCCCCTCAATGCGATCAACCGGAGCCCTTCTCTGCTTCCTCAACAGACACCTGTGTTTGTTAAGTACTGCCTCCACGCGCAACATAGTTGTAACTTTTGAGATTGAATTCACACTACCCACAAGAAGTTCTCGAAATGCTTCTTTCTCGAGTTCTCCTGGATTAACTTCCTTTGTCACTCGACCGTCACGGTTTTTTCATTTGCGCAATGCTGAAAACATTACCAAATTGCGATTCCGAATTTCCCGAAACACACTGTTGTAACAACAACTGATCACTGGAACGACGACCGTGTAACTCTGTGATGGCTGTGCATTCACCACATGGGCAATGCACGTATTTCCAGGCAAGCTTCTCTTTCGTTATTCTGTGCGGTAATCATTCCTTTTTCACCCCTCTAGGCCCTCCCTGCAGCTCCCCAATATCACTTTGTCGCCTCCCCGGGAGAACCGTTTTAGCCCCCTGTTCTCACGACGGGCCGTGTGGTGGCACTTGTGTGCTGCCGAAAGGCACCCAGCAGAAGCAATATCGCAGAAAGTTTCTCTGTGTGATGAGGTGA
>NW_022144649.1:0-423 GCF_007565055.1 Rhinopithecus roxellana
TGAAGCTTACGGTGACAAAGGAAATATACTCAGTGGAAAACTAGAAAGAAGCTTTCTTAGAACTTCTTGGTGATGTGAGTTCATCTCACAGAGTTACACTTATGTTTCGTGGAGCAGTGCATTAACACTGTCTTGAGGAACTGAGAAGGGCTTCTTTGGATCGCATTGAGGCCTACGCTGGTAAAGGAAATTTCATCCGTTCAAAACGTGAAAGAAGCTTTCTGAGAAACTTCTTTCTGATCTGTGAGTTCATCTCACAGACTTATAACTTAAACCAGGAAGCAGTTTGCTATCACTCTTTCGTGGAATCTTTAAAGTGATACTGGGAGCCCATAGGGGCCCATGGTGAAAAAGGAAATCTCCTCACATAATAACTAGAGAGAAGCTTTCTAGAGATTGCTTCCTGATGTGTGACTTCATCTC